>NW_008679608.1:20845-39048 GCF_000695815.1 Acanthisitta chloris | reverse complement strand
GCTGACACTCTCCACTACATGAGAACATTAAAATAACCATGCTGTATCAGACCAAAAGGTACAATTGGTACCTGTCTCTAGCAATGGCCAGTAACAGATACCATGGATTCTTCTGGTTTGTTTAGTCCTTTCTAGTTGTGCATTAACCTTCTGAGATAAAGGTCACTGCACAGTATCAAGTGTATGAATTTCACAGTGTAGTGTATCACAATAATATTTGCTTCTTTGTTCTATACTCTTTTCCTAGTCATTTGTATTACTCGATTTCAAAGCTCTGCAAATGTCTTCTTGGCTAAAAAAAGAACTGGCAAAACCCAAGCTTATTTGAAGAATATTAAGGCTGTATTACTAGTAAACAACAGTTAATTATTCTAGATGAACAGTGCCTTTTAACTACTATATGCATTTAAGTGGCAGAATAAACACCCATCTGCCCTTGTTGATATGGCCCTAAATTATTTTTATAGTATTTTTGAAGGTACTAGTTTTTTCATGAAGTAATACTAGCAGTACTTCTTACTATCATAACCTAGAACTGAAGGAAGTCGACTTAGTTCTGCAGCTCTGAAATTCTCATCTGTATCTAAAACATTCTCTAGTGGGACTCAGGAGATTTCAGAACTTACACACTTGGTTCACTAGGCCACTATTTCACCCATCTCCAAAACAGTCATGAAGAACCTGAATTTGTATCTGCTACTCATACCTGTTTCTGACAAAATGAGCAGAATGACTTTCATATCCTGCTTACTGGTTATCCCACCTACTTAAAACAGCCCTTCCTTGAAAACCTCAGACAAACCTCCGGGTACTGTGACTCAATGAGGTGACCCAAGCTTAGAGGAAGAAAGGCACAAGTTCTTCCAATGACCAATGTTTGCCTACGTGCATGTACCTACCCACCCAGGAGCTCAATTTTATTTTTAGTATGTGGTAAACCCCAGATTTTTGGTGCAAAATACTTTTCCTCCCATTCAGCAGAAAGCTGGTAGAGCTCTAGAAGAGTTCAGTCAGTTAAGATCAATGTTGCCAGCTTGCACTCCACACTAAGCTACCTGATGGCTATATAGCATGAGCTGTGTATTTTCTGTGCACAGAATAACTGCTCTATGAGACACAGAGACAGCAGCAAAACCCAGGAGCATTTCTCCCAAGCCATATAATAGCACTCTGTCTCAATATGAATACTTCCAGTGACATGCTTGAGAGGCACCACCAAGACAGGAGTCTTTTGTATGCGATATTAAAGCTTTTAGCTTACTTTGCATCATTCTGCTGCCTGCATAAATCCCTTTTATAACTGCATGTGTCCCATAGTAAACATGTCCAAACAATGCCTTAGCTTATTAACAGTAAGATTCTTCCCTCCAGCATAGATGACATAGTTATAAATGGCTCCTTTGAAGTTATACAGTCCTACAGAAAAAGTTCACATGATTCTTTGCAGTCAAGCTGTTTAACAGTATTAAAGTAACTTAATTTTCTTTTGGCTGGCATCCCTACCCAAGATTGTTCATGCTCAAACATTATATGAACTGCACATACCTTTGCTCACCTCAATGACAATTTGCACATGATTAGTTTTATGGACTGTGAGAAAAGTAGGGCTTCATTTGGAAACTTGTACAGAGGAAGGGAAAAGGGATAAATTTGACAAATACAGGGAGAATCAGGAAAAAAACCACAAACCCACACAAAGCAAAACCAAATCAAATGGGCAGGATTTTATCTTTAAGCTTGCCTGAATGCAGAAGAGGATGTAACCTGCATTACACTAATTAACCTACCACAAGATCTTCATAGTTCAAAATATTATCAGGAAGGGTCTGTATTTTCAAAGGTCTCCCCTACTTTGATACTTTCATGATATTTGCATTGTGTAGAAAGTGGGCATGAACATGGAAAGAGCTCCTGAAGAGCAAGACAATGATCTGGTGTTGACTGTACTTCTGAGGCTACTATTCTTTAGAGGACAATGAATCTTAACTAAAATCTCTCGAAACATCAATTATATAAAAAAAAGTATCATACAACTAGTTTGTATCACGAGAAAAAGCAAAAGTTCAATTAAAACACAACCAAAACCCACAAAAAATAAACCCCTACAGAAAGACTATATTACAGCTGAAACAGAATAAGCCTACAAAATAAATTAAGGTGACACAGTAGAAATTAAATTCAGAAACTATTATTGGAGAGGAAAAGAGAAAATGGATGTGGAACTTGAGCCTTACCCGGCACCTTATGAATCCGTCCTGATAAAGCCAGATTTGATCATCTGACTCTGTATCTTCTGCAGCCTGTATTCTGAGAAGATTCAGATTATCTAGGTTTCCATCAGCTGACATGAATTTTCCTGTTTCTTTGTTTCGAAGCCTGAAATACACACGTTTCTGCAGAAAAAACCAGAACCCTTTAACCACAGTCTCGGCAGAGAACACATCCTGCTCTGGTTAACTTCAGAGCAATGACTGCTCAGTGCCAATCCCCACACCTCCCTCCTTCTTCCAGAAAGCTTCACTTTCTTATTTGAGAATTTAATTCAAAAGCCTATAAATGTCTTGGACAAGACAAGCCTTGAGAACTTGCCATTCTGCATGGAGAGTTTAAGTCTTTCCTATGCCGAGACCAGCACACAGTGGAAAGCTAAGAACTTTTAATTCAGAGCAGCACTAACTTCTCTCTGCTAACTTGTACAGATGCTCTTAGCTTTCATCCAGGGAGCACTTGTGCAGTGCTGCTTACTTCACTGGCAGCAAGTATTACACTGCAGCTTCATGCTGTGGCCTGTTGCACATGAACATTTTGGTTCAGACAAGCTCCCAGCAGAGCTGTCAAAATGCATTAATTTCTAACTCTGCTCAAGGCTAAAGACAGTGCTAAGACAACATGAAAATGCAGCTGGTTACAGGTACAAGTAATCTGTAAAAGGTAAAAGTAATCTGAAAAAGCTGTTTCCTCCATAAAATATGGCTCAGCAAGAACCTCAAATGTTAAAGCTCCCCAGACTGCTAAACTGTTGGCTGCAATCACATAGTTATTTAGAGAACCAAATGAAAAGGGCACCACAAGTATAAGTTTTGCAGTAGATTTGCAAATTATTCTGCCAAGTAATAAGCAGGAAGGGACCTTCCCCCCTGAATCAACACAAAATCACTACTAACCGATGCATCTATTTTTGGTTTGGACCAATGTTCTGGTTCCAAAAATAATGCAGCTAGTATGCCAGTAACCAGCTTAGGGGCTAGTTATAAAACTACTTAAAGTAATTTATATACAGTAGTTATAGCCATTATTTGTTAATCCTTAATTAATCCTTATATGCTGTCTTCTATACTTTGGTTTAAAGTGTGCTTAATGAACAGTTTAAGCAGTAGAACTGCAAAGCTACGAAGCACAATCAGTTCTTATTACAAGTGAAACTGCAGAGTGATTTCTTTACACAGTTGCCATTACTGAAGCTTGTGACACATGAGGCTGTAATGCTGCTTTCAGCTGTTTAATACTCCCCCAACCCCATTACAAAATATAAATTAGTACTTGATAAACTCATGTCAAAGCCTACTCACCTGCAGTAAAGGTCTCAGAGAACCTATCTGACAATAGCCACTCTCCTTATTCCAATCTGGGATTTCACTCGGTGTTAGCAACATCTGACGCCCTCTGTAATTACTGTGCTCATAAATTATCCATCTGTGCAGGGAAAAATTAAAGACAATGTTTTTACTGCCAAATTCTGCTTTGGAATCAATAAACGAGTTTAATAGAAATCTGTCCTACAAGGTAGTAGTGTTTAGCTTGGGAAAGCTAATGACCTTCTCTGTAAGAGGCCTTAAAAATAATGAAATCTTGTCCTGGTTTAGATAAATCACATTAAGGTGAGCATACTGGAGTTCAAATTTTAAAAGCATCTTCTTGGGAGAACTCAACCTTTAAACATCTGTTTTCAGGAGGTACTGTGACTCCTCAAGGAGCACAGATCTATACTCTACATGCACTGCATATGCTACATTGCTGCAGGTGCAGAACCTGTAGTTTTTTTGGATCTTAATGTGAACAGGTCTGATGCATGTGGGAAAGAACTGCTATGGATGCAGCCTGCCACAAGCAAATACTGGAGCTGCAACAGGGTGAAGTTCTCTAGGGTATTGTTACAGAGGTTTTATTTCAGAACACCTTTTTTCTTTCCAAATACCTCAAAGGAAGGGAAGACAGAGAGCAAGAGCACATAGAGAAAAGTTCTGTTTAGCATTCCCAGGCACACACCCAGCTATACTTGCAATCACACATGGAGTGTAATCTGTCAGAACCCAACTTCTGCTTCTTTACTATTGGCACAGGCAGTGAATTACAACTAGGCTTCAAAATAGACTTCAATACAGTGCAGTCTGTAGAGTTTTTCATGCTGATATGCTGGGACTGTCCATTAGCCATGGGTTTTGAGTACATGAACACTCAATATGGACATTTTCCTATTACCTCCTTCTTCTGACTGATTTGTCAGCAGACATCTATATGCAGAAGAACACTCACCTTAATTTTGGTGATTTTTCCCAGCCTAATAAACATCTGTTCCCAGGTATGAAGTTAAGAGAATTTTAAATGGATGTCTCTTAGCAAAGGGAGAGAAGATGAAACCTCCTCCAACAAGGGAGGCAGTAGGGGCAAGGAAACTGCAAACCCTGTATTTTGACACATTTCAGCAGCTGACATTGCTATAATGAAATCAGAATTTTCATATCATATTCTATATGTTTCCAGTGATCCACCAGATAAAAACCCACATACATTCTTTGGACAGGAAACACAATTCACAACTCCATTACCTGGAATCATGGTAACCATGTTACTGGTAAAGAAGTAACTTGATGTTTGACTTCATGCTATGGAAAGTGAAAATCAGCTATATTGTGCTTATGGTGAAAGATACTGAAATCTTGGGAGGCTTCAGAATACAGAACGTGTACCTTTTCTTATGACCTTTGTTTCCAAGTTCAGTTCCATGTGCTAAGGAAACCCTTTAACCAACTTATCCAGATGGGGAAAATGGTTTGCTCTACAGATCTGGTGTTAGCTATCCACTTGAGGGCAGCCTTAAGCTGCCCAACAGCATCTCTCCAGCACACTCCTTAGAAACTTAACCTCTTCAAAATAACACATTTAAACGCAAAGCAACAGCAACGTGGATGGATCTATTGTTCTTTAAAAAAAGTCACATAAAAAGAACATACACTTGGGGCAAGTGTCTTAGAGGTAGAGGTTAATAACAGGGCAAAAAAACAAAAATAAATTTGAGATCTGCTGGAACCCTAGAAGATAGCACTATAGTTTCAAAAATATTTTCAAACAGCTTTTAAACTTCATCACAAACTAATTTTTAACATGATGTTCAAAAGTACATTCAGAAAACATAACTGCTTAAAAACAAATTTAACTGCTAGAATTAGAACCAAGTGTCTCATCCAATTCCTGATGTAAAAGGAGCTATTACTAATAGCAAAGGGGTCAGATCATGATCTGATTGTACCACAGTGTCCATAACACAGGTTAAAAGATGAACTTGAAAACTTATTAAAACATTTTGAACTCTGACACATGACATAAAAACAATCATTCTGTTTGTGATTATGACTGAGGCCTAAACCAGGAGCACAGAAGTTGTTTTTAAGGATGCTATACAAGCTGACTTTTCTAATATGGCATGAGAGAAGACAACAGTTTCCTTGTGAGCTTTATTCAAGCTCATTTCAACTTCTAGCACAGGGCACCAGTCAGTGATAACACACTGCTGAAACAGGATGTGAAAATGCTCTGTTAGTACAAACTGCAATAAAGCACAACACACATTATGATATTCTAATATTACATTCCTTGGTTCCCAACACCTGTAATGTTTCTGCTGAGTAAGTACACCATTCTAAAGAAACAAAATGTGGTTTTAAACTTACATGCCACCGAGGACTTGAACCGAAGCTATTTGAGGACTGTATCCCAGGAACTGGAGATTTAAGATTTCTGTGCTGAATTCGATTTTCTTTCCTTGGAAATCCACCTTTTCAAAGAGAGCTATGCAGGGCTCAGACAGCTCCTGCAAAAGAAGATGAGCACTTTTATAGGATGTTAGAACTCCAGATGGTGATTGTGAACATCATCACTTCACACAGCCCTTTTACTTCAGATGTTTCTTCTTGATTGTTTAAGATCAAAGACTCCAAATGTTTCTGCTCTACAATTGGTTACTTAAAAGAAACTTTAAAAGTCATTAAAACCTCTTATACAAAATACACAAGGGATCTTCTTGCACAGAACATAAAACTTCCTTACCTTAAGGCACACAAAAATATCTCCGTGGCCGATTAATAGAATCATAGAATCAGAGGGGTTGGAATGGACCTTACAAATCATCTAGTCCCAATCCCCTGCCCTGGGCAGGGACACCTCCCACCAGAGCAGGTTGCTCAAGGCTCATCCAACCTGGCTTTGAACACTGCCAGGGCTGGGGCAGCCACAGCCTCCCTGGGCAACCTGTACCAGTGTCTCACCACCCTCACAGGAAAAAACTTCTTCCTAATACCTAACCTAAATTTCCCCTTCTTCAATTTGAATCCATTGCCCCTTGTCCTGTCACTGCAGTTCATAACAGAGTGTCCCTCCAGCTTCCCTGTAGCCCCTTCAGATCCTGGAAGGTGCTATGAGGTCTCCACATAACCTTCTCTTCTCCAGGCTGAACAGCCCCAATTTTCTCAACCTGCCCTCATAGGGGAGATGCTTCAATCCTCTTAGTATCTTTGTGGCCTCCTCTGGACTTGCTCCAACAGTTCCATGTCTTCCTTACGTTGAGGGCACCAGAACTGCACACGGTAGACATTCTTGCATAACATATTAGCAGATATTCTTGCATAATATCTTAAGAATATTTTAAAATACATTTTAATCAGTGCCATATCCCTTCTCCATTGCACTAAATCCCACTCATTGTAGGAATTTTCATCTTAAGACCTGAACACATGGTAAGATAATATTGATTTCTACAGCTTCAAATGCTGACACTGTCAGCACTACTTAGCAGTTATTGCTTTCGTTTATAACTTTTACAGTAGGTTATGGTAACATCAATCTCTGACTAGACAAAAGCTTCAAGAGTCATACTTCTGAGGTGAAATTCTTGACAAGTGAAAACTGTAACATCTGAATGTTGCAAACTGCTGTGGGTAGATGATTCTTCTCTCCCTCTGTCACAATGCTTCTGGTGGGTGTCAAAGGGATTCTGCCCACACAAACCTCCCTGCATCACTGAACCCAAGTTAAATGTCTTCTGGATAATGAACCTTGGACTCTTCTGTGAGGCAAGGTATCTGTAGTGGACTGGAAATAACCTCTTAAAATTAAGACCTTCCTGTGGAAGCTGGGACTTAGGGTTTGAAATGCCTCAGGGTGGTCAATTAAGCCTGAGTGTCCTGGTGTTACAGTGTACACTCATCCACAGAAATGACACTGCCACTCCCTTTCTCACAAGTCTTCCAGCAACAACTGCACAAAACCAATGCCATAGCCAGAAGAGCTCCTTCCTTCTGGCATGTATTCAGCAGAGTCAAACACATCAACTGGATTGGGAACGCCCGACATGACACAAAGTCTCGACAGACTCCATCTGTCCTCAGGCATGGGAACAGGCCCTCCAAGGCACAGCTCATATATGCATGCTTCCATGTGGCTTTGTTAGGCAAGACCTCACATCTACCAATTTCTAGACAGTGCCTAAATTCCTCTTTAATCTTCCTTTAGATGTTTAAGGGGCCAGATGACAGTACTGCATGAGCATCACCATCATCTGCCCAGCAGTCCAGTAGTTATCAAGTAGTTATTGAGCACACATGCTGCTAGGCTGTGGAAAATGCCTGGAGAGGCCTTTCAGCTTACTCCAGAGTAAGCTCATCCCCACCATGAAAGGTTAACACTGGTTACACTCTCATGCATCACCAGGTAAAAGGCCCAGCAGGAACAGTCACACATGATGATGTCCCAGCGTCCCTGACCACTCAGCACTTTCACAGACCAGCACCTGCACTCTGAGACATGTAACACAGAATCACAGAATTTTAGGGGTTGGAATGGACCTTACAGATCATCTAGTCCCAACCCCTGCCATGGACAGAGACACCTCCCCACTAGACCAGGATGCTCAAGGCCTTATCCAACCTGACTTTGAACACTGCCAGGGTTGGGGCAACTGGGTAACTGCACAGGTAGCAGCCCTTCAGCTATATGCAATGCTTTAGAAATAACCTACTTGCAAAGAAAACAGAAAGAAAAGGAAATCCTCCAGTTTTCTGCCATGCCTCACACTCTAGGCATTTTTTAGAATCAGCAGCAACACTATTATATACAACGTTCCCCACAGAGAGATGTGCAAATTCAGCTCATGAATTTTCTTTCAGTACTTCCCATACTGCAATGTATGAAGCTGGTGCTCTTGTATATCTACATCTATCTAGTTATTCCACAGAATTGCTCATTAAAAAGTAACATTTTCAGCACAACTGTTCAAGCATAAACTACATTCACAGCTGTTTTTATAGTATGTTCAGGAAAGAGAACGTTTGAAATTCAAGAAGGAAAATGCTATTTTCTATCTGCAGCTCAACAATGTGGAGCATGTAAAGCACAAGCAAGTGAAGATATAGTGGTACAAATGCCCCAAAAACCTGAAGCTCCTAAACAAAAGCCCTTTTAACTTTCACTTACAAGTTTATCAAATATCCCTTTCATTTCCTTTTCTATGGTCCCTTATAGATGGACCCCTGCAAAGGGGAGTTGAACGAGGTAAGTGCAGCAACATGACGTATTAAAATAGTAAAGGTGCTTTTTGTATAGAAATATCACAGAAAAATCACAAGGGAAGTTATGGGAATGGCAGATGATGGGGAGGAATTAAGATTGGCACTGCTGAAAAACAGTCCTAAAATAAGTCTGAGAGGTGAAACCATTAGCTAGAATAATAGGGTTCAAGCTTTTGGAAAACCATGAAAAAAATGAACAGTATAATATGATAATTTCCATCTAACTACTTATTCTTTGTATTCTAAACCACTGAGGAAAGCAACCTATTCTCCTCTTCTCCACACCTAGGAAGCCTCTGAAGAAGGAAGCAGAAGCACATGACTTGCAGACAGATGCAGCTCTTTGCTACTGTCTGCAACGTGATAAACTGAGGGCTAGA
Source organism: Acanthisitta chloris (assembly GCF_000695815.1). Lineage (NCBI taxonomy): Eukaryota > Metazoa > Chordata > Aves > Passeriformes > Acanthisittidae > Acanthisitta > Acanthisitta chloris. Next base: position 29,828 of record NW_008679608.1, on the reverse strand, counting down.
ACAAATTTCACAAATTAAGGGAACTTAGAAGCACAAAAATGGCATTTGGCTGTTTTAACACAACAGTCTCTGTCACAAATGGTAAATCATCCAAAAGTAAGCTGATCCTTCTAGCCTGAGACAAGCATTTTTAACTTCTGACATGTACTGAAGAGCCTATTTTAATTCATGGTGATCACCCACCAAGCTTGGCTAGAACCACTTCTATTGTTTTTAATAGGATCTGTCTACTACAGAGCCAAAGAGCTCAGAAGGCAGACGCAGTTGCTGGAGATGTTTGTTTACACTGGACATCAAAATGCTCCAGAGACATGAAAGAGGATGACACATTTTAGTTCTCCTTCCTCAACTGCTACACCACTGACAGGTTACCAAAATTACAGTGGAGTGCAATAAAGTTGCCAAATTCAAAGAAGGGTGTCCAAAGTGCACTCCTGTTTTAAAATGAGTCCCATCCCTTCATACTCCCCTAAGTTCCTGGAATCTTGACCACATTTTGCTAGTAATCACTTTGATCTGAAGATGTAGTGGCAGATTCCGTAAGTGATCCATCATAATGATTAGTTATAGGCTTGAGCAAATTCATTCCTCACCACTGATGAGTTGCAAAATATGTAAATGAAGTTTAGTTTGTATCTACCACACATAACAACACTGCCTGATTCTGCCAAACGGCACTGGGTGTTACTTTACTTTATCTAGAAGTGTGCATTATTTTGTGATTAACTCAAATTGCATTTCCCTGATGATATCAACAGTGTTTTATAATTACATGTATTCCATGCAAAGTAGCTTAGTTAAGTCTGCTTTTTTAATGAGCATTAAAAACAAGGTCCACAGTGCAGCTATTTCTTCACGCTGTCCTACTGACATTTCTCAACCCACTCTAAGTGGTCTCTCCTACTGGGAAATACAGTCCATCTGACACATTCTTGACTCTTTACAGAAGTTATTTTATAAGCTGTTATTAAGAACGTGGACCCCTGGAAGCTGCTTCTGTGATGTCTTCTTTGCTAAAACAGCACAGAGGGTAAAACAACTGACTGACTGCAGCAAAGGCATTTAACTGCTACAGCAGGAAAAAACAAACCAACCAAACAAGACTAAACCAAACCCTTCTCTGTTGTCTGTGTGCATTTTTACCACTGCAAGATATGTGGAGGTCAGAATCATCACTGTACTTATCTTTACTTTGCAATATTTCTAATAGCTTTACTTACAATATTTATAATCCGTAAAGATTTTAGAACAGCTTCGGGAGAACAACCCATCGCCGCCAGATCAGGATAGATTCCTTCTTCTAACACATACTGGTTACCAGAGAATTCTTCCTGGTCATACACTATGCAGCTGCAGAGAGAAGGAGAAGAAATTGCCTCTTTTAGACATCCGTGCAAGTAAAGTGCAGAAACAGCATGAATAATATTTTGTCCTGAAAGACTGCTGTGAAAACTGCAAAGCATTGTTCTCTGTAAGCCCCCACAAGTGAAAACAGTTCAGGTGTTAGAAAGCTGGTTGCTTTTCTAAAGCTTTCGCCATTTTAGTGATTTTGCAGCATTTGTTCAATATAACTTACCTGCCATCTACAATTTTTGAAGACTTCACAGCAAATGAATCAATACATCCTGTGTTTGTTTCAAATATTTGGCAGTTACCCTTGAATTCAGGTTCTGAAAATAACTGGACCTTTAAAAAGTTAGAAACATATTTAAAAACAATTCATTCTTCTACCTTCAATAATGTCTCTACCATTACTTCTATAATTAGATTAAAACATACTTAAACCACCCAGACTTCCTCAGTTACATATATTTTTTGTTACCTCTTTGGTGTTGCAATCCTTGTTCAGGCCAGTAAGGAAACAATTCAAAAAGTTACTTCTGGCTGTAAATCACTCAGTAACATAACAATAATTATAACAACACTAACAAAGAGAGCTCCTTGGTCTATCTGCTGGAAAAGACTTTTAAACTCACACAGAATGGCCAGAACAGACACTCATTTACTAAAGGGCAAGAAAAAGTTTTCCTTTATATTATCAACCCCTTTAATCTCCAAAATACCTACTCTTCCCAGTAAACGAAAAATCTCTGCCTCTTGGAGCACAAATGGTGCATCAGCTTGGCAAAGTACACAGACACCATGCCAAGAGCCATGGTATATATTCCCAGGGTACACAGGCTTTATGTGCCAGTTACAGCTAGAGATACAGTCATGTTGGCTCTTTCTCTGCTTGGAGAATGAGAGGATACATCACCCGGAGTCTTTTGTCCTTGTTAAAAAAAACCCCCACATTCTAGGCAGCAAACCTGCTAATTTGGTTAGAGAATAATTAACCATGATCACACAGAAGTCATTCACATTATCACATGCCTACCAGGTTTATTCACTCTTAATAGAGATACGAGTGTGGGCAGGTCCAGCGTTCTCCAAAGAGAACACGCTGACGATGGATCAGTCTGTTGACTGTGAGCCATTACTCCTCTGTTTCCTTAGGATAAGGTCTTCCTTATGATAGGGTCTTATTCAGCACATAATATATAGAGATGCCAATAATTTTTCATCCACATAGCTGAAAATCAGCAGCTTTGAGATTTTTGTTCCCCAAAGTTTACACATGATCTCTACATGGGAGATTCCAGTGAGGAAAATAAAAATAACTTTGTACAGGGACAAATCTGAAAAGGTTCAGAATTGAGAAAGGATGAAAAAAGCCACCCATTAGCCTCACTATCAAAACTACCTAGTACTACTTGCACATAGGAGACAGTCCAATGTAAAAATGTTAACTCACTGAACAGACAAGTTCTCCCTGCCACCTCCTCCTCATAAGTTATTGGCAAAGATGGCATTAACTTTGAAGCACAACTCAGCAGTAGTTGTGAGTGAACAAGACTCCCTTAAGGTGCAACCACTATTAGCAGAACTGTTAACCAAATAAATAAGTTCAAAAAGAATTAAGTTATAACTGTACCACAAAAACCATCCATCTTGTAGAACTCTTGCCTCAGCAACAGATTGCAGGTACCTGCACCTCTGCATAGAGGGCTGTGGGCTCCAGCTCCTCTGTATAATCACTGATACCCCAAAACACTTCACTTGCTGAATGAAGGCATTGCAGTGCCCTAAGAAAGCTCTGATGGCAGTTGTGCCTTACTTAAGAGTTTTGGAGAGGAACCTTCCTTCAGCTGTTCTCACTCTTTGTCTGACTAGACAACCATCTATGCCAATGTCTGGATGTTACACTGGACAAAAAGCCATTTCTCTATTTACATGTGTTAGACACTACACAGTATGTTTCATTCACTTAGAAAAGCATCTTACCTTGACGTTACCCCTTTCACTTCCAAGAATATCCTGCAAAAGTTGTGAGAGGGGGAAAAAAGGGAAAAATATTTTCAACAACGATAAAATAACATACAAAAGTCTACCATTAATTATTGCTTAAAGAATGTAAATAAACTGAATTTGACAGAAAATGTATAGCCCCAAATACTTCAGAGAAACATGCAAACAAGTATAAAATTAACTCCTTACCATAACGATGGGTTGAACTGAAGATATTTTGCAATTCTTTCCCCCCCATGACTCGATGCTGGGATATAGCCCTTTAGTCAGTATATACTGCTCCCCTGTAAACTCAGGATTCTCATAAGCCACCCATCTAAAAGAGACAGAGGAAGAGGTGATGGGTAGGAGTCACACTACTTTCCCAAAATGCAGATGTGTATATTCATTACTGTCCTAATGTAAAAGCAAATAAAATATTTTGAAGTCCAAAATTGTGATGCTATTAAAACCCCAAACAAACCAGTGTATCTGATACTGCAAAATCCCATGCAAATTTCACTTCCCTTTATGCTACTATGCTGATACAAGTCAGAGTGAATTAACTAAAGCAGACCACAAGTTAAGATAGATTATCTGCTAGATATTCTATGTCTCCAGTAAGAATATTTTGACATGTTTTACAATTCTATTATTTTACCTAGATTGAGCTCTTCTCTAGAAAAAACCAAAACAAAACAGATATCAGGATGCAGGGTTGGAGGGATTTTACAATTCTATTATTTTACCTAGATCGAGCTCTTCTCTAGAAAAAAACAAAACGAAACAGATATCAGTATGCAGGGTTGGAGGGGTTTTGATAAAACTAACCTTCAGAGTCATTTGGGCCATAAAGATAGGAACACTGATTTTTAACATAGCCTGTAGCTACAGTTGAGCTGTGTTTAAGCAAATACACACCCCAACAGAAAGCTGAGCTGCAGCAACAGGCACATATGCTAATGAGAGCAGGCTGTTCCCTGCTAGCAATCACAGACATCAGCAAGAATAACATCCTTGAAAACTAAGCATTAAAACCATCACAAATTTGACCAAATTGATGTATTTAAATTCAAAGCTATCATTTTAAGTACTCAGTCAGATCTTATGCCTGACATAAGCCACAAGGTCAGAGTTCTGCATCAAGCCTGTAAGTTCTGTCTCAGTCAGAATATGCCTTTTAGATTGACATTCAGCTTTTGAGATGATGCACACTTGAGGTATTAGAAAAAACAATGAAATCACTACACATACCTCTGCAATATTCAATTACCTCTGCAGTGCTTTAGGTCCAGCCTGAGGTATCTGCTATCAGCTAGTCTTGCTACGCATAGTTCACTACATTCAGTAAAACTACTACAGACTCTTCTAACCCTGGTTCTATACTGAAAGCCCAGACAGAGCACTTCTGCATTGGTACTCCTTTTGATTTTGTGATAACCTGCATAACTTCTCTTCCTTTTCACTGCTAGACTTTCCAAACTTTCCCATAATTACACTCTGACTCGTTTTTCTGTTTGGTTGGTTTTTGAGTGCCCATATTAGAACAAGTCACAGTAACAGCTGAGTTTCATTCATTATATTTATGCAGGGATCAGGACATCTTTCTGGTTCCTGGTTCTACAAGAAAGTCTTCCACTCATAGTCAACCAGCTTTTAATTTTAGCCAATGTATTGCATAACAAGTGTATGCTAGGTTATGCCCAAACCTACTGTCAGTGCAGTCTCCCTACCAAGTTTCAACACTCACAAAAAATTTCACATCATAAAGCAATAAAATTATATGGAACTTATAATCTGCAGTGGAAGATAATCCTCCCCATCTAAATTCACCATAAAATGATCTATGTGTTTTAAGCAATTGGATTCTACTAAGCTGCAGTTTTACTCCAAGTACAAATGCCAGAGTCTCTGCAGATATAAGTGGAACAACTTTAAACTGAAATAAAGCTGCATCAACATGTATGTGCTGAATGAACTTTGCATTACTTGTCCACGGCAAACACTCAAATAGTGATTCACATTTATCACTATTCAATCTCTTGGTTTGCCTCACATATAATCAATTATTCTAACTTGTTACGCACTAATTACTTACAGCATATTTCAAGGCTCATTTCAAAATCACCTCAGAGTAATTCATCAAAGAGACATTGGTATGTATAATAAATTGAGCAGACAGTTCAAATGTCTCAGGTGTGTCTATACTTATACACCACATATACCAAAAGCAGTGAAAATGAGGTTTCCTTAACCAATTTCTGCAGCTTTCATTAGCCTTTTCAATGCACAAATGCAAGAGTACAACTACAACACATGACAGTTTAACTTCATTGACATCTATGCAAACAAATGCTTCTGCTATTAAGTGAATGCTAAAAAGTGTCAGATGCTTCCTAAGAACCTCTTGATAGCAGTTATTTAGTTTCCCACATCTAAAAAGTAGTCTGAATGCAGCAGTAATGGATGAATCTTACTTGCACATGTTTGCATTGAAATAAATGGGATTTAAATAATTAAGCACCACTTTTCCATGCAAGCCATGCAGTTAGATTAAGCACCACTTTTCCATGCAAGCCAGCCCATGCAGTTAAAGCTTTAGAGTCAGGGTTTAATGGTGAAACACTTGTGCTTACCCACTTCATTCAGAAGCCCATACAAACTGCTGAAAGCACTAATAACAACATCAAGGACAGACAGATGAATTCAGTACCAGCTAAACCTGTCAGACCTCAAGACTATCCCTAGGAAGGAGCACGGCCTTAATCCAAGTCCTGACTTAACAGAAAGGCCTGGAAAGCAAGACATCACCTCCATATCTGAGCAAGAGAGCCACATGCCAGCTGCCAGGCACAACAAAAGAAGGCCTGGAAAGCAAGACATCACCTCCGTATCTGAGCAAGAGAGCCACATGTCAGCTGCCAGGCACAACAAAAACTGAAGTACTGCTCTGCAGCATGGCAACAACCTCTCTACCCTACAGGGAGCAAGTGCTCCTGATACAACAGATTTTGTAACCCCCAGCTGTACAAATTGCCTGGTGCTGGACACCTTCACTGCTCTGCACCATCCATGCCCCTCAAACTAGAGATGTAGACTAAAGCTTTGTTTATATATTGTTAGTACTGTTACACACAGAGAATCTTTTCCCAAAGCCTTCTATGTCTGATGTCTAGAAAGTCCAGTGCCAAACAGGGTCTGGAAGAACAGTGAAGAAAATAATCCAGACATAGGGAATTTGCCAAAAATCAGCTAACTTTATCATTTAAAACACTGGCCATTTCTCATCACATTTGCTCTCTCTAACATTAGCTGAGAGAGGTAATCACTCTTTTTGCATTGCTCAGGCTTGTTTTAGGATAGGACAGATAACCTAAATTCTGAAAGGATCTTCTTGCTCAGCAGCAGAAGAAATGGCAACACCTTAATTAAGCTAAATGCTATAGTTGTAAAAAGAAGCTTTCAGGCACAGAAGCACTCCTTCAGGTCTGATATAGAATCCAAGATCTTGAAAGCTTAACCACTGCAAGGAGACAATGGGTTTAAATTGGCCTACACATGCCATTCAGACAGACCATGAGGGCCCAGGAAGTTAAGTGCCACTCGCAGATTTGCAGCTTCATTAACAGAGAGGGTGAAGTAATAAAATTGTCTTTATAGCAAAGAGAGAAAACAGGTGCAGCATACCCCTTTGTGGCTGTGATTCCTAGTATCCCAGGGGCCTGTGAACTTTAGTTTTGTGACTCCTTGACAGGATTTTTGCAAACATCAGTCAGAGATGGAGAGAAGTGGAAGATATGTTTAGTTTTGTGACTCCTTGACAGGATTTTTCCAAACATCAGTCAGAGATGGAGAGAAATGAAAGATATGTTCGAAGTGTTCTCCAATGGGGTAACCAAGGGCTGTTGCCCTTCTCAGCTCCCAGTGGAGGTTTGTTCTTGTACCTTGTGTCTCTTTAGTTTCACTCATGTTACCTTCCCAAGTGCATCTAGATTAAATTTACTACCTTTTGGTTTCTGTGTATGAACTACTCATCACCTACGTATTTCCTTAATATCACTATCCATATGTACACTAGAAGCAGCCAAATCTACATTGTGGACTAATTACTTGAAAACTAGGGGAAAACCAGGATGATTACACAACCACAGTAAACAAATACCCGCCAAAAAAAAAAAAAAAAAAAAAAAGAAAAAAAAAAGCCTATCTGGAAAAGTTCTTCCAGCAAGTTCAAAAAGAATCAGCTAGAAGGAAGAGCCTTTTTTGGGATTTCTGGCAACAGTTTGGTGTGTTTATGGATAAAGAAAAGGCACATTGAAGCATGCAATTCCTCTCATTTTGATCACTACTTGAGATCTACATAGGCATGAAGAGTTTTTAAGCAGAGAAGAAATCAGGATTGTACAACGGTTGATTTTAGTACTTGCTTGAACTTGTAAAGGGTGTTACCTGTTGCTAGTAAATACTTCCACTTTCTGCCACTTAAAATTCTGCCAATTTGGAAGTAAAGATCAAACCCTACTTAAAAGAAGAAAAGCCTCCCCTATTTTCAGGCTTCATCCCACCCTAATGGCAGAAAAATAAAATACCCTGGGTTTTATGTTTGGCCAGTCTTCAAACAGTTCTCAAGAGCAAAATATTTTCATTTTTAAACAAGTCAATCCTCATCACCTTAGGATGTATTTTTCAGGATTTAGCAGAGACATTAAAATATTGCTTGGAAACATACTTAAAAAACACAACAGTTGAAAATTTCAATGCAGGTAGTGTTCAATTACCCCAAAGTGGAATATTCACTCCCCAAATGGGCTGTCTTCAGCACACAGTTCAGAGCTGCAGTTTAGCTCAGAACTTGTTCAGTAGTATCTGTGCACTGCAGTGTCAGGCTTTCTTTTCTTTGATATACCCTTTAAATTACACAGCAATCAAACTAATTATGTGGGAAACACAGATCATCTGGTACTGCTCTAACTGCTTACCAGATACCTGGAGTTAAAAAATTGCAATGAAAGGTTCAGAGTGTCTTACATTTTTGGCTTTTTATTTTAATGAAGTATTTTCACTATGTTACCAGGAAGGTTACTTTGAAACATTATGACAAGCTTTTACTGAATCTGTCACAGTTCACTATGTCATCATCTACATTACTGTCTAAACAGCTCAGGTAATTCCTCAATGGATTATTCATTGCTCTACAACAGATTTCTTGGAAGGAAAGGTATAAAAAAATCGTCTACCTGAACAGATGGTTCACACTTAAAATAAAGCACTCTATTACCCAACATGACTTCATACAGGTCATTCAAGCTTTCTGACACATTAACACCAAGAACACCACCAGAACCCTGGGAACACAAGGGTCATAACATGACTGCTAACAGCTGAAATGCTAACCACCTCTTATGAACAATGCACCCCAATTTTTAAAAAGCCTATTGCTACAAATTACATCTTTTAGAGACTACCAAGTGACATTACAGTAACAGAGTCTGTGGGACAAGTTTTGTTCATAAGGACTCCTAGTCACCTCTGCCATCAGAGCCTTAGAGTCACTCTTAATTACTAGAATACTCAAACTCAAGTATGATTCCTATCTCAGCTGCAACAGACACGTTTACTAGAACAACTACACGAAGGGCATGATAGGTAATACACA
>NW_008679608.1:14519-20821 GCF_000695815.1 Acanthisitta chloris | reverse complement strand
TTTCCCTTGCATATTACAGAAGACAAAGAACACAGAGGCTTCAAAGGTCACCAGGCAGAAAAAAATCTGCTGTCGCACCATATTCATACGCAAATTACAAGCATTCCTCTGGAATGCACTGAGCTTGCTTCTGCAACCTTTATCCAGACAAAACCTGCAGAGATACCACACAGATAACACGAGGAGAGATTCAGGGTGTGGCTGGGTAAAGCAGAGCTCTCAGCAAGGCACCTGCATACCAGGCAGGGACACAGACTGGATGTCTCACACTCTCTGGCTTCTACTACTTGAGTTAATTTTGTATATCTGGAGACATGACTGTTAATACTTGTTTGCATTTCCAAAATTCTTTGATACAGGCTGTAAGGCTGTGAAACTCAATCTGCAATCGATGTACCGAACAAACAGCAAAGCCTATCAACTTATCTACCATGTGTGACAACACTCATGGCACAGAGAGTTAGAGTTGTTAATGGACATGGCTAATGCAAAATTTTGGCAACCACTGTGTTAAAAAAACCCCAACAATAAAAACCAACACCCCGGTACTAAAACGCTGTTAGCCTGTAAGATTCCCTGCAAAAGCAATGTTAATTTTTGTTAACAGTTACTACCTTAATATCAGAGTGTATTAGTGGACATGATAAGAGTTATCTGCATTTTACACATAGCTCAGAGAAAGAGCAAGGGATCTGCCTCCAGTCAAATACAAGAAGCCTGGAAATTAGTTCCAAAATTGGAAATTATTTCTGCAACAATTTTGTTGTTGAAATGCTTAAAACAAATACAGCTATGAGAACAAGCTCTTTCTGCATCTCTGATGAAATGTCATCTTATACTTTCATACTTTCTGTATCAGTAAGTCAACATTTCCTGGGACTATCTGATCTTACCGTGAGAAGAAAGACAATTTACTATACATATTCACAAAAGCTTTACTTTCCACATGCTGCAGTCAAGGGTGGAAAATCTTATCTGAAGATTCCACACAGACATTAGAAGTCAGAGTGCTAAAAAACATCTGCAAATAATATCTAAAACTAAATAGTAACAAAAAATATCACTTACACGCCACTTAGCACATTTATAGACTGTGTCCTCAGTCCATATCCAGTGTCTTTCAAATTGGAAATAATTCCTAACACATTAATATTTGAACCTTTGGATCCAAAGTCTTTTTCACTGTACATTATCATATGGGAGCCCGTGAAGTCCTGTTTAAACAAAAAGAAGCACCATAAGGAAAATGCCACATGACAGATCACTCAAGAGATGCTTATTACATTGGAACTTACCCCAACAATTGGTCGCAGAGACTGCAACTCCTCATCATAGCCACCCCACTCTGTCCAATCCTGATACGCTCCTTCTTCCAGCAAGTACTGATGGCCTTCAAAACCAGGCTTCTCATAAGCAACCCAACTAAACAACAACAGAGTCTGCATGTGAAAATCAACAACTGCCACTGTGTTTTTATCAAGCAGATACAGTTATATGATATTTAACCCAGGCATACTCCTCAACCCAAAAACTAGGAAAATGGATTAAAGAAACAGGTACTGAATTCGTCCATTGCAGCTCCCAGCCCATGGAGTTATTACTTCAGCTGAAGGGGAAATACCACTTCCCCACACTTACACTCCTCCCAGTACTTTCATGGATCCCACTGATGTAAGTGGAAGTCTTGTCTTGTCTTCCGATTCCTTGTCATCAAGCATAAAGATCTCTGATTCTACTTCCACATGTTTCCCTTCAAAGAAAGGCTTCTCATAAACGATTACCTGCAGCAAAAATGAAGTAAAAGGAAAGTTACAGAGAACATGATAAATTTCAGCAACAGACAGTTTCTTTTGCATGGGCACAAGATGATGAAAGCAAATAGTGGGATCTCTCTATTCTCTACAAGAGCTCTTTCACTTTGAGGTGCAACAAGAGGGCTTGAATGTTCATTATCCATCTGCATTATCCAGAGAGCTGTTAATACTGTCATAAGTTGTGTCAGGGGAGGTTTAGGTTGGATATTAGAAAATGGTTCTTCCCCCAGAGGGTGGTTGGACACTGGAACAGCTCCTCATGGTAGTGGTCACAGGACTCAAGTCAAGGGTCCCTTCCAACTCTGATTATTCTGTGATATGTATGTGATGGAGGCATAAACACCACAGAAGTTGCAGCTTCATGGTGTGATCACATACAGTAGAGCTGGCCACTAAACCACCAGTAGTTGGTACACAATCAAGACATACTTGTCTACCCATTTGTAGTTCACACATTATAAAACAGCTTTGGTTCAATCAAATAAGTATTGATTTTCCAACTCTGATTATTCTGTGATATGTATGTGATGGAGGCATAAACACCACAGAAGTTGCAGCTTCATGGTGTGATCACATACAGTAGAGCTGGCCACTAAACCACCAGTAGTTGGTACACAATCAAGACATACTTGTCTACCCATTTGTAGTTCACACATTATAAAACAGCTTTGGTTCAATCAAATAAGTATTGATTTTTACCTTTGGCTCTCCACTCAATTCAACTTTGCGACCACCCTGTTAAAAGAAAACAAGAAGAAAATAAGCTGTCTGTACTTAGACAACTTACAGGCATCTTATTCTTTACAAAAAAGGCAGGATTCAGATGAAACCTTCCTTGGAAGAGCACAAGTGAAAATAAGAAGGCAGATTATGGCAGAAATGGATGCAATTGAATGTTGAAAGTTCAAGAACTTTATAGGCTAAAAATTTTGGGTTTTTTAAAGAGTTACATTTTTGTAAGTCTTGAAAAATTTAGCCACCTTAATACATTATTTCTAACACATAAACATAGGTCATTTCACTTGCAATAACAGTATTTTACCATCTTCAAGGGCCTCATGGACCTAATGTAGGCTTCCTTCTTCTCCCAGAATGCTAAATTAGGATATTCACCAGGCTCCAACATTAAAGGGACTCCCTGGAAACCAGGTTCTTCATAAATTAGCCATCTAAAAGCAGAGGGGGTGGAGGGAGAAAAGCAAAGGATAAAAATCCCAGAACACTTTTGAACAGTAAAGCACAACACAATATGCTTATTTCAGGAAAGACATCATTGTGTCCTAAACAAAACTTTTTGTTTCTTTACCATCAGAACTGCCAACTACAAACTGGCATACCGACCAACTTCTGCACTAATAACACATGTATTTTGTTCAAACAGGCCAGGAAAAAAGCCCCCACAAACCAGTACAATGAACAGTTAAGAGTCTGACTCTGTCTTACCTGAAGGCAACTCATGTTTTAGGCTGAAGTATCAAGACTTCAGGTTACTGTATTATTTTTTAGAATAATTTTAAAATGCAGAACCAATTTGCAAGAACTTTTAAGATCTCTACTAATCTAGACTTGGATTTGTTGCAAAATCTATTCAATAAAAAATCCTAAACTTGTGTTATTTACTAATGCATAGAAAAAACTGTCAAATCCTTAAAAATCTACTCCCTCATAGTTTGTATCTATTAATAAATCTGCCTTGAAAGACATAACTCAGAATTCTTGAGAGGGGCAACAAAAACAGTTTTTCAAAGCTTTTTCAAGAGAATCTTAGCCAGTAATCACTTACTGGAAACAAAGAAACATACTGATTATCCCTGCATAAGGATGTCAGTGGATTTCTTCCATTTAGATTTGCTGATTTCTGAGAAGTGCAGTGTGGAGCAGTATAAAACACAAACAGGAACACTTTATGGAGCCAACCCTTTAATCATGTGAGGATCATAATGCATAAATCTCATTAAAATATTATAAAATATATTTTTAAAAATCCATCACTCTATCATGCTTAAAAGACAGATTCCACGTTGATTTAAATGGGCACCAGTCGGTACAGTCCCAAGGAACAAATAGGGTGCTTTAGTTTTATCGCTGCCTATAGCTGAATGCTTGATATACTGTATGTCCTCCAGTGACACTGCTCAGGAGCCCCTCAGCTTGTGGCTGGTCACAAGTGGTGACCACAAGGGCTTGGTACTAGGGTTAATTCCATTTAACATCTTAGTATCAATGATCTGGATGAGGGCATTGAGTGCTCCCTCAGCTGATTTGCAGATGACAAGAAGCTATGTGGGACTTTTGATCTGCTGAAGTATAGGAAGGCTCTGCTGAAGGATCTGAACAGGTTGGATTGATGAGCTGAGGCCAATTCAGTGAGGTGTAACAAGGTGAAGGGCCAGGTCCTGCACTTGGGTCACAACAACCCCATACATACAGTGCTGCAGGCTGGGAGAAGAGTGGCTGAAAAGCTGCTCAGTGGCAAAGGACCTGGTCGAGAGCTGAACACAACCCAGCCATGTGTCCAGGTGGTCAAGAAGGTCAATGGCACCCAGCAGGACTAGGTCAGTGATTGTCCCTCTGTACTTGGCACTGGTAAAGCCACACCTCAAATACATTTCAGGATCAATTTTGGGCCCTTTACTACAAGGAGGATGGCACTGGTAAAGCCACACCTCAAATACGTTTACGGATCAATTTTGGGCCCTTCACTACAAGGAGGACGTTGATGTTCTGGAGTGTGTCCAAAGAAGAGCAACGGAGCTGGTGAAGGATCTGGAGCACAAGTCTTATGAGGACTGGCTGAGGGAGCTGGGGTTGTTTAGCCTGGAGAAAAGGAGACTCCAGGGAGACCTTATCACTCTCTACAGCTCCCTGAAAGGAGGTTGTAGTGAGTGGTGGTCAGTCTTTTCTCACAAGTAACAAACAATTGGACAAGAGGAAATGGCCTCTAGTTGCACTGGGAGAGGTTTAGATGGGACATTACAAAAAATGTCTTCACTGAAAGGGTTGTCAAGCATTGGAAGAAGCTGCCCAGGGAAGTGGTGGAGTCACCATCACTGGAGGTATTCAAAAGATGTGCATATTTTGTGTTTAAGGACATGGTTTAGTGGTGGACTTAGCAGTGATGGGTTAATGGTTGGACAGGATGGTCTGAAAAGGTCTTTTCCAATGCAAATGATTCTATGATTCTAATTTCATTGTAAGAACTGAAACACATGGAATACCAAGTTGAGAGTACAGTCAGAAGATAAAGGTGCCTTGACTCATTTTTGTTGGCAGCTTTTAACAAACAGCAATTAAGCGTGAACACTGGGAAACTTTAAGATGATACAACCACACCCACATGGCAAGGTGACTCAGAATCAGAGCCTCCCTCAACTGCCAATACAATGAACTATGCCATGCCTGTAAACTACAGGAAAGAAAAAATCCTGCAACATGCAAAACCCCAGCAGCAATTCACTGAATTTCTCATGCAAGCAACTTCTTTCTACACTGGGCTAATGAACAGACATCTGAGAAAGACAGTTGAAAAATAATCTATTATACTTCGTGGTACAAATACTAGTTTACCTTCCCTCAAGGGATCCAAATGCAACAGGGATACTAAGACTGTAAGAGATTACACAGATTTAATACCAAAAAATGCTGTCGCACTGATAAAAAATAAAGACCAGTCTGAAGTCTGAGAGAGATGCACAGGCTCTACCTCCTTTCAAAAAATGATGTGATTTTACTTCTCACAGATAGCTTTTAAGCGAGAAACAAAAACAAAGTGGAGAGGTAGATGAAGCGAATTAATAATCAACCTCCAAATGGCATATCTGATTTCATTCCTCTTGGCAGATAAGTAATTTGGACTAGGCTTGCAGTTCACCAGAAGTAACTTCATATCAGAGAACTAACTACTTTGGCATCTTGAAGTGAAAAGATTGAAAGAAAAACTGCTCTAACAAAACATTTTAAGAGGTCAGCCTTTCTAAGAGTGAAGCATTACAATGATGTACTAATGCTACTGTCAACAAATACTACCAAAACATAGGACTAGAATAAATATAGCCTGCTCGCATGTCTGACAGGTGTAACCAATGAAAACAAATTCCTTTCATAGCACCACACGTTCACACAGAACTATGTACTTACATGCCCCAGTGTACTTTAATAGAACAAGTCTTCTGCGTGGTGCCAAACACCCCTGTTTCTTCAGTGTCATCAAAAAAGGAAGTCACGATTCCTAACCCTTCAGGCTCCGTATACAAATCGATACGGCAAACCCTGTAATCCTGAAAAATGAAGATTGCCATAAACAATCTGTGCTGTGGGTTCTGTAATTACTGTGGATAACTAAATCAGTTTTGAAACACCTGTTTATTTTAAATTGTTTCCCCCCTCGTCAATTACTACTGCTATTAGATGCCTATAATGAAAGTATAGCTAAGCCAGTTTGCCTGTCTCTGTTTGGACCAAGACAGCCAGTCAATGTCTAATCAGCAT
>NW_008679608.1:0-14488 GCF_000695815.1 Acanthisitta chloris | reverse complement strand
ATCCTCTTTCATCAGTTAACATCTCCTCTAGCAAATTAAATCCCATGATAACACCAAGCAAGCCATCCCTGAAGAGAACTGCAACTGAAACAAGAATTGTAGTTACAAGCAATATATATTCCTCCTTTTTCCTTTCCTAGTCAAATAACTTTATAGCTCATGTTTGTTTTGGCAACCTGCAAAGGTAACTACTTAATGGTAGGTTAAAAGTGCATGTAGAAAGGCTGTTCCACCATGTGTGAAACTCACTGCTAAGTTTGCACAGATGGGGTTATTTTTTTGAGTATCAACCAAGGTCTGGTGTTTGACACTCAAAGTTTGCATTGAATGTAAATTTGGTTTATATTGTGAAAAAATGAGAAGGAAAAACCACACACATTTTGAAAATATGGAATTATTGATGGTTTTCTTTGATGCTTTCCCTGAGACTGACCAGGCAACAAAACATATGCTGTATGTAGCATTTTGGCAGCTATTCTAATAAATAACACTAAGTTTCATTCCTGCCCTGTCCTTCCAGTGGGTGTTACCACAATTCTCATTGTGCAGACACCCTCACATTCATTCTGTGATTAAACAAGAAATTCAACATGGAAAATTGTTTTATGCATTTGTAACTCGTCACACTTGTGTCCTAATACACCAATCACACTTTGCATCGGTATAAGACACCACCAAACATTAAGATCCATACCATATTTTCTTTTCTTATGTTACTTGCCTTAACAACATGTCTTATTGAACCGATCACTGCAGGCTTTAGAGCTTTGTCATCACTTTGCTCTTCAGAAGCACCTGCACCCCAAATATCTGGAAGTTCCAGCTCTCCTTCTTCTAGTGGAATAGAGGGGCCTTCAAAATTTGGTTTCTCATAGAGTATCCAGCTTAAAATAAAAAAATCCTAATGTTTAATGTGTGATTTGCAAAAATCATGCTCCCATTTAACAAATCCTTTCACCCGAAGTACTATTTCCAGACCCTTCCCATTTCCCCAATACAGCCTATTCACCCAGCACTGCTGATGCAATCATTTCTGGTCTCTGTGATACTTTTAAAAGCAATAATAAAAACAAAGATGTCTACTGCTGACTTAGCAATTTCATCAAAAACTTCTCCACTTTTTTAAGTTCATGATTTAGGGCAGCAAAGACTACTGTCTATGAATACCAGACTTTTGTATGAGACACTAATCAGAATCAATCTGAGGGTCAGAAAACATTGACACTGCAGACTGCTGCATCATGTATAAACAGACAAGCTACTTGGATCATGTGAACAACAGCCTAGAGTTCCATAGGGGCTGGTGCAGATGTGCCAAAGGATGATAAGACTGCTCAGAAGACAAGTACAACTTCATTTTTAATGGTAGGCTGGAATATATAACTAGATAAAAACTTTATCCATTTACAAATACTAAATCCTCCGTTAGGCTCTCAACTGAAGGGGGGAAAAAAAAAACCAAACCCCAAACCCAGTGCCTCTAGTCCATGCTGGAAAAGACGACCTGGTTTATATAGATCAAAAGATTTTCATTCCAGTTTTCTGACGCTAAACAGCAATCAGTGTGCTTCCCAGTACCTCCTACTGTAGCTAGTCTTTGTTTCTGCAGCTTACTATCAGATCATTACTTTTGAGAACCTGCTATTTGACTGCATTATAGCCTGGCCACAACATAACTTGCCATACTAGCCACACTACTAATGGCTGTTCTGTTGATGCTATGAAGAAAGTAGGAGAGGAACTTGTTTTGAATTACTCTTAGGCAATACAGCTTCTAGAGCAAAATCCCTCTGTATTTGTCAGAGCAACAGTCAATTATCTCTAGTGCACCATCTTAAACCTTTAGACATGAAATTAATCACGCCAGACCTGGCTTTAAAATTATTTGCTAGCCTTTTAGTGCAACTCAAATACTATGCAAAAACCTCCAAGGGGCAGAGGAGTCAAAGGGCAGCACAGCTGGACAGAATCTGTCATTTCAACCCACACTTATGCCTGGTGAAATCTTGCATTCCTCCAGATGGTAACACTCACTCAACTGGTCAGCAAAATAAGTTTCTCAACTCAGAACTTCCTATTGCAGAGGTAAAAACATCACATTTCTTGCTCAGAGGTATCCACATCACGTTGCTATTTACAAAGTAGACTTACTGTGCATTACATGTTGGCTCTATTTCAAAACACTTCTGGGTAGACCAATAATAAAAATAAAAATTAGTATCTTACCATCCTCTGATGACTTTAACTAGAATTGTTGGTGACAGAACCCAAGAACTGCAATCCGGAACATCATGGAAAACTTCAATACACTTTTCTTGACCATCTGAGTCACAGTATATCACCAGCTGTGTTTAAAAAACCCAAAACAACAACAAAAACAAACACACACCAGCAAAATATATTTCTATCCTGCCATACTTTGAATATAGAGAGGAACAGTAAAAATAAAAAAAATTTATCTTACCTTGCCAGGTCTGGGATTGATTTTACTTTGTCCATTTCTTGAAAGTGTCTAATAGACAGTGGGGAGAGAAAAATCATCAAAAAAAAAAAAAACCAAAGCCAAAACATAGTCAATAAAGATGGTCAGCTATATATATAAAAAAATTAACAGGACAAAATAAAGACTACTCTGAATAGTAAAAAGCTGGTAACATTTCAACTATACCTACTTAATGCTTCAATTTCTTTTTCTGCTGGAAGATCTGTATCTTGCCACAAATGTATAAATTTACACCTTTTTTTTTTTACTCTGAATTATCATCTCACTGAAGTCAACTAACCTCAAATTTGAAATGCTTTAAAATCCTTCTGATCAGCTTCCTATATATTCCAGGAGTTTCATACCAAACTCTTGAATCTTGAAGCCAGTCAGTAAAGACTACTTTAAAAACTGGCATTCATAAAGTACATGCTCTACAATGATAAAGATATTAATCGAAGTATAAATGTCTAAAAATGTCAAGCCATAAAGCATGAAACAATTTTGAAGGAATACATGAAAAGACTGAGGAGCCATGATGGCAAATACTTGCATGAACTAACTAGCATCATCAATTTTGTGATGAACACCTTGTAACAAAAAGTGTGAGGCTGCAATAAGTGATAAACTAAAAATACTCAGAACAAATAAAACACATTGAGGTACACAAAGTCTACAGCAATGTTGAAGTCAGCAGTAAATTATATGATACAGAATATATGGGAAAATTGCGGTTGCATCACGTCATCTTAAAACAAAGCAAGCTCTGCAATTACACGTTTGGTTTCCTAGCAAGGACGGGAGTGCTCATCCTGGGACAGAGTCCCACTCTTCAAGGAGCTATTCACACACACAAAAAACCCCAAACAGATCCTGCCCCTAAACAGGTTGCAGCCTAAGATAACCAGCAACACGTGCAAGGAATGAATGAGAATATATTAATTAACACACAGAGCAGGCAGTGGTCTCAGCACAGAGTTCTTAACCACCACCAGATTTTTGTAGGCATCATCAAGACATGTTGAAGCAGGACTGGTCTTTAGCCTATGCTTCAATTCCAGTTAAAACTTGCCCTGTGTTTTAAGGAATGCCAAAGTCATTGTTCTGGGCTGCCCTTACTCTTTCCTTCACCACTAGCCATTGTATCATCGTTTTCTTAGTCAGTGGAAGATGCACAATGGGTACACATCATATAAACATTTTTGGTTCCTGTCTAACTTGAGCAAGACAATTCAGTCAGCAACAGTGCCACAGAAGCCCAGAAACCCTTCAGAGCCTAAAGGGATTCTCTCAAGTGCAGTCTCAGGTGTGTATACACTCCATTACCATATCAGGCCTCCATGCTCTACTGCAAAATTGAAACCCACTCAAGAACAACCATTTAAGTAGCAAAAAAACCTCCAAAATAAAAACCAAAATAAAAGTACCCGTCATTTAGCTTAAAACTCAGGTCTTTAAATCCAAGCAGGATCATCAGAGTAAGAATGCTGTTCTAACTGGCAGCAAAAATCTACAGCACTGCAAATAACCCCCTGATTTTCATCCCAATGCTAATTAAAAAACTTCCCACAAGAGAAAAAATCTACATTCTGAAAACGGCAAGGTACTATAGATGATTTCCTCATGCAAGGTGAGGAAGAAAAAAGCTATTTCTACGGCCCCACTCCTTTTAGTAGAACCATTACAGCAGATAACCATTAGTTTTGGAAAGTATTTCTCAAACTTCTTATATGCTGCTTCAATTCCCCAGGTCACACTCATGTGGCTATTAAACTTTGGAGAACATATTTCATCCCGCGGTTCTTCAACCTCCTGATTACAATTTTCCTCCCAGGTAACACTAAGGGCTCACATCAACAGAAACAGCAGATACTATAGGACATTAGTTTGTCACTTTTGAAACAGAAATTACAAAGATATTCCACGTTAAAGTTGCTTTGAAGGGAAAATGTAGGTCTGCCTTCACTCATGAGGAGTAGATGTTTGTAATCAGACCAAGGGAAAACTCTCCACTGTAGCAGCACTTTCAATAATCACTACTACCCAGTTCTTAAAGTATTCTAAAAGAATGAATACACTTCTGTCAAATTCATGGGAATACTAGGAACAACAACAGAGAGCTAAAATAAAAACATCTGCTCTGTTACTTATTTAACCATGCAACAGCTGAATGTCTTGCTGGAAGAAGAGAGAGATTACTATCAACAGAAAAATGGGCACTAGTTTTCTGCCAAGCCCATCAGAAGAAACTGGCACCATACCTAAGTTCACTTCTATGTATTTGTAATCTATGTGTGTCCCTAAGAGGGGAATGCACATTGCCTATAGAAAGTATAAAAGCTGGATAGCTTTGTAGACAGATTTTGAACACAAAATCTTATGCAATACTTACATCCACATCTAATAAACCAGGAGGGACATTTGATTCATATCTGCTTGTCCCTAACCAGCTGGTAAAACTTTTCTCAGTGTTGCCATAGCTGGGTATTTGTAAACTTAGTTCTTTCTTTGCACTATCTGCTTGCATGTACTTCTCCACAAAACTTGGAAGCTTCATATCTGAAAGAGACTGAATCACACAACCAAAATTAACAGTCATTCAGCAGGTAGACAAAATTTTACATGGTTTCATTTCCTGAACGATCTTTATTACCTCAGATTTTTGAGGCATGCCGAGTGGCCCAGAAGCATCCTGTTGTAAAGAAGGTATCCCCGAGGAGTCAGCAGTGATGTTATTTACTGAGATGACAGAAGGATTAAAAAACTTCTCTTTAGATGTAGAAGACAGCAAGCTGGAGAAGAGGGAACTTTTTTCAAGCCGCGATCTCTTAATTTCACCATCTGTACCATCAATGATCTCTTTTCCACTTATCTCCTGAGTCACAGCAGGTTCCTCTCTACATGACTGCAGAGCTTTGAATATGATACTTTGCTCTGTCGATGCACGCTTGGGCCTCACTCTGGCTATCGTTTCCAGGCTTTGCATTTTCATTTGTTGGGCTGGTAACAGATCTTGTGTTTTTTCCCTCCTCAGGCCCAAACCAAAAGTAAATACACTAGGATCAAATACTTTCTCTAAGTTGTCCTCATGAATGGGAGGCATTGCAAAGTGGGGTGCTGGGGACTTCGGAAGCTTTGACCTCTTCTTTTTCTGGGGTAAACAAACAGAGCTGTCTAAGTTCTTTATTGTTTCAGCAAATTTCTTCATGTCAGATGGGGAATCAAAAATGCTATCATCTTCAGCAGATCCATTACAGGTTTTGCCTGGGCTCTGTTGTGCATTTATGTTGTGCTCTGATATCAATACACTGTCTTGACTGCTGTCATCATACTGCAGTGCTGCAAAGTTCAAATCTCCTGGCTTTGCCTTTTTATCTCCATTTTCCATCTTCTTAAATTCTGATCTAGAAACCTGATGAGATGGTAGGGGATATTTATCATCATTGCAAGGTGACAAAAGGTCTGTGCTTGGCAGCAACTTTTCTTCGTTTCTATGAAATTCTGAGCTTGTGTAATTTCTTTGGTAGAAAGTATCTTGAGCATTTTCACTTTTAACAGGAGAGTGCAAAGACAGTTTAAAAGGCGAACTTTCTTTTTTGGCTGTGGTTAATTCTGGTTCTGGTTGCTTCAGAGAGAAACTAGTATCACCTTTGCTGCTTTGGTTGAAAAGGGATATTGCAGCTTTTACTTTCAGTTCTGTTGTCTTCCCAATATCCTCATAAGAGGCAAAGCCTTCTGCTTGTTTGCCTTTCAATTCTGCAGTGCTTTCTTTCTCTGACGTGCCATTCTCAAAAAACTTTTGGCGACTGTTTTGCTTATTTAAGGTTTTATCAGGCTGTTCACTCTCTTTAGGCTGTTTTCCAAACTTCAGCTTTGCTCTGCCAACGAATGTGCTTGGTACAGTACAATTTTTCAAAGCAGGGATGTCTGTAGGTCTCTGGGTCTGGTTAGCACATTTGTTTTCAAACAAGGAAATTTTGTTGGCAATGTTGCTGTTAGTTTTATTAACTGGTTTTTCGAGAGTATCCTGCTCACTTTCTAAACTGTCTTGATTCATAGGTGTTTTAAAATTCAGCTCTATGTTCTTTGGTTTGGCTGGACTAAGGGAGGCAAAGTGATACAGAGTGACATCTTTAATAAATCTTGAACGGACTAGCAACAGTTTTCAAAACAATAAAATATAGCATTATAATATAATTTTCCATAGTCTTAGTTTAAATTTTGGTATCTCAAAAGGAATCAACTAAAAAAAGGAGTAACTATATGAACACAAAAAAATTAGACACTAAATAAGAATACATTTCAAACATGTACTTAGTTCTTTCATGTTCAGTAAAACCAAAAACACAGCAGCCTACAGCATCTGCATTTGAGGCAGAGAACTACTTATGACTGACAGACATTAAAATTTAATAGTGAATAGGCAGAATAAATTATATGCATGCAATTCCCTACAGAGTTTAGGAAACAAATCCCAATTCATTAAGGTGATAATGAGTTGGTTAACATTTGCATATACCTCTCCAGCAAGTTTTGAAGACATGTGCCCAGATTCTTTGCAGCATTTACACTTAAACTGCAGAAGCAACCTTAAATTGAGTGAAAGACCTCTCCTGGCCTCCTCAGTGCTGGTGGAAATGGTGAAGTGTCCCCAGTCACTGCATCACCACCTTGGCTAGGTGAACACTACAGGTGAGCACTCTTCCACTTCCTTCAGGGAAAGTTAGCTAATGATTTAAATTGTGAAACTAAACCTACTAATTTTACAAGAACTCAATTTGGAAGCACTTATAAAGCTTCTCTGTCAGAGCTGATAGAGAAGCATGTCCAAGTACACAGCACACAGTACTCATGTACTATGGCAGAAGGCTGAGAATTTCAAGTCTCCTTCCTCTGAGTTCCTACACCCAGGAAAAATCATTTGTTCATGTCACCTGTTATCTCAGAAACAGTATGAGCAGCTGTGAAGATGCAGGGCAGATGTCTTCAAAATTTACCAGTGAGACATAAGGAGTGTCAAGGAGTCCACCATCACCTCAAAGGCAGATCAGTTCTCCCAGGAGGAATCTGGGGACACTCAGCAGAGGGAGAACAGGCAGAAACTGCCATACATGAAAACTGACAAAGGCAGGAGATAAAAGAAACTAGTTTGCAGCAACAGTCTCTGGGGCCCCAAACACACTACCAATCAAAGGATGATTCTGGTATTTAAGTGCTTTCTTCTTTTTTTACCTACACAAACTGTGTTCACCGAGGTCTCAGTTCTTTAGCCCAAGAAAGAAGTGTGAGATACAAGTGAGTTAACATGAACAACCCAAAAACTGAGATCACTCCTTTCTGCTCCTCCTCCTCAAGTGATCCATTGCAAGAAACCCTACTAACTCAAGACTCAACATGGTACAAACTTTATTTCTGAGGAAAACCATGAGGAACAAACTGAAGTAATAGAAAGAATCAAAAATCTGCTGTCTAAGAATCTACACAGAAAGCAACTGTTAAAAATCACCATGTCTTTTCAGAAAAGGCCTCCCAGCAGCACTCACTATCTACCAGCCTACTCTTGTTAGTTCACAACTGGAAGGCTCTTATGAAGAATGCATGACTGACAAAAAGGGAAATAGTAAACTTAAAATCAACTAAATACTTCATCCAGGTGCTAAAAACACACCTGAAAAAAATTAAGTCTATAAACAAAAGAAAAAAAAATTGGTCCTGAAAGCAGGAAGGTGTGAAGGGAACTATCACAGAGCATAAAATTAAATATATTTAGGCAGTACTTTTCATTTATAATATAACTGTTTTTCCTAAACTTCTCAAAGTTAAATTATTCTATGATTTTTCTTTAGGGTAAATTAATGTAAGTTGCAAGGGACCTCTAAATATCAGCTAGTCCAACTTCCTATTCAAAACAACAGCTTCAAAGTTAGACCAAGTTGCTGAAGGCTCTGCCTGACCAAGTTCTGAATATCTTCAAGGGTCAAGATTTCATAACCTTACCAGGGAAGCACTGCAGCAGGGCAGTCACTGTCACTGTAAATTATTTTTGCCTTATATCCCATTAAAACTTCACTCTTACAACTTGAAACCATGGCCATTCACTGCACACCTCAGGGACAAATCTGGCTCTCCCTTCTCTGTAGGTAGTGAGAGATTACTGAGGTCTACCCATATACTTCTCTAAGTTGAACAAATCAAGCTGCCTCATGATTTTCTCCAGTGTCATCACCTTCTTAATGGCTCACCACTGGACTCATCCCAATTTGTGAACCTCTCTTGTACCAGAGGAGAGCTGGAAGAGGAGTGAAAGTTATAACTCACAGTGCCCTAGACAGACCCATGAGCATCAAATATCTTCTCCTTTGACCTGCTGGCTGTGCTTCTGCCCATGTAGCCCAGCAAAGGCTTAGCCTTCACCTGCTGCAGTGATGTACTACTGACACATGCTGAATTTCCTGTTCACCAGGACCCTTCACATCCTTTTTGGATCAGAAAAAAAATGTACTTATCCTCTTTTACTTGCAGTCTTAAGAGGTATCACTAACGGCCTAGTTATCTTCAACTCAATCCCATACCACCCTTTAGTCAGCCTGTTGCTTGCACTACTACATTCATTGATTTCAACACAACAACACATATCTTCCCCATAAAACCTGTCTCTCCTTGTATGCCTCAACACCAGCAAGTTTAATGGTTAACAGAGATAGTTATCAGCCACACCTAAATCTGTTTTAAATGAACAGCTAACCCCTCAAAGGTATAGTCTCAATCTTGCAAATTTATGCAGAAACCACTACTTCAGCACTTTGTATTTTATATTCTCCAGTGTTTCTGCACAGCAGCCAAACAGCTGAGACCAAAGAACAATGAAAAGCTCAGCCCTGGAGCTCCATCCATTCCAGTTGGCCTTCTCTAACTAATCTTTTCATCACACTTTTTTCCACACTAAGAATACTGACTTTAAATACAGCCAAAACATGCTCCTTATTGCAAGGACTGAGTTTCTAAGCTTGTTTAAAACGAGATGTTGTTTGAAGATCATTTAAGGCTCCCATCTAATATGGAGGAAAAGCATTGAAAGACAGATTCACTTAACAGTGCAAATGCTTTCTTACAAACAACCCAGTGTGGCTGATTCCTACTACCCATTCCTGATCTGTAATGCCAGGAACAAGCAGGCACAAGAGAAATACCAATGTCCTTCTCACTGGCTACACCTTGCAGCTAAACCGTCGAATCAAGCAGTTAAACCTCTCCCAATACAGTCGTAAATGGAAGGTGAGTCACACATCAAGCATGTAATTGGTGCCAAAAACACTGATGCCAAAACATCAGATTGAGGTGAGCAAAGAAAAATGGCATGTGAGAAGAGCAGAATAATTCAACAAGTGGGCATAACTGTAAGGCAAGCTACAAAACCATGTCTGAACATAAAATATGACAACTGAAGCCAAGTTTTCCACTAAGCACATCAAAGTAACTACTGCCTGAGGTTTTATTTGTCAATTAAGATGTACCATCAAACCTCAGTTTAGTCTCAAATCTGATAGGTTCCCCTTTCAAAAAGCTGGAAGCAAAATATTCTGTGATTTTCAAGTTATCCAGACATAAAAGGAGAAAAAACAGAAAATACTATCATTACCTACAGGGAACCTGCACTTTTGGAGGTAATTGGAGGAACTGACCCATTCTGAAATTGTTCCTAAAGAAACTTGAATCCCAGAATTGACACAATGTCATTAGTAAGAGACATTATCCATTTATACAGGAACCTTACTTGGATTATACAAAACCCATCTTATAGAAGGCCAAAGAGTCTGTCAGTAAATGGGTGTTTTTCAGCCTGAAAGGGATTCATGTGAACTACCTAACAATATTCTTTTAACCTTTGAATACGGAAAAGTAATGGCACCTTCTTTTCCTTTCCCATTTTACAGCTGCTGAATCCACCTCCAGGTTTATAGCTCATGTGTTCTGATGAATGGCTACAAATTCTACCAGGTAGACTGAGCATATAAATGTCTGGCTAAACAAACTGTGTGGTACAGTGTAAGGACAACTATCAGATGCATTGGGAACCTTGCAGGCAACACAGGACTCCTTGCCCAGGGCTAATGTTCCTACAGCAGCAGATAAGGCCAAGACACAGAGGGTCATGCAGCCCACAAAATCAGGTGGAATAGAACAGACTGTTTATTCACTGAAAAGAAATCTGCCAGAAAGGATACTTGTCTATTACTTCATGAGTACAGTCAAAGATAACTCACTGCACAGCAAGCCCAGGACATACCCAGAAAAATGAAATCCAGCTATGCAAGCATGTATAACTTCATCACCATCAGTGACAAGGACACAGAGAGAAGCATATGAAAACTACCTTTCATTTGAAACTGTGAAGATACAGAGTTTAAGATTCATGATCTATACTGCCAGGCCACAAAGCATCACCACTTACCAAAAGGCCACAGTTTAACTTTCGGTACTAAGTGTTTTAAATTTAGTTACAAATTAACAAATCAGATGTAGAACATTACAAATTGTGCAAAGGAAATTGCACCTAATGCTCCCATGCTTCTCAGATGTGGGAAGCATAACTGGAAACAGATGTGTCTCTCAAGCCATCATGTTGAACCATCACATCCTTCTAACACAACAACTCTGAACACTTGGTGCACCTCTGGTGAGTTTATAGGATTCTATGTACTCCAACACCTATAAATGATTGTACCAGAACAAGGAGTGCAATAGCACACAGCAGTGACAACCTAACAACAGAAATGAAGTATGCAATAAAGTCACTCCCTGTGGATGAGAATGTAACAGAATCCAGGAAGTGAATCACTGGACTCATACTAGTGATTGCAGTGAAATTTATGAATATTCCCACTCCTTTACAGTCCTAAGGCAAGCACTGATCACCTTTGTTTGACAGATGACAATTTCTTCAAGTGTAAAACCAAAACCTGCAAACTACTGCATGCATAATTCTGCAAACACCTGATGGTATTCACATGCATAAAAATTTACATGATTCATCCTGCACATACTTAAGAAAGCAACCACATGTATCCAGATTTCTGGAGTGTGATTTATCATATCACTTGAATGATCAAGTTCTACACTGCATCCTAAGTTTCTTCATAAAATAATAGCAGAACTTAGGTTGAAGAACAACTTGAACACATTCCTTATTCAAAGATTTTCACATAGAAAATCTTCAACCTCATCCTCAGTTGCTTACAGACAGCAAAATTATGTCAAGGTCAGTGGCAGATGAGCTAATCTGAGCAACAACGATGATGACAGAGCAGATTTTATGTACATTAAATTATTCCATATAATGGAATTGACAAAGACATTCCCCATCCATTAATAAATGGAAAAATGAATTTTTTTTCCAATACATTTAAACTACAGTGCTTGTTAAGTGGTAGCTGTAATTATGGTAGTTTTGGTTTTGTTATTTTTTAAGGGCAGTTCTCAACTGAAAACAATCTAGGTAGGTAACAGACAGCTAGTGTTTTCCACAGAATTCTAACCACAGATACAAGCAAAATTACAGCTACAAGGATCAGGTAAACTAGTTTGTTACTTACAGGCTAATCTTTGTAGTGACTGTTCTGGAAGCATCCAAACTCTTCACCTTCAAGTTATCTAAATCAGAATTTGTCTGTCTCTCAGCTGACAGACACAGGTCTCCATTTTTAATCCCATCAGTATGCAAGAAAGCTCTTCCATCTGAACCATTACCATGTTTTACTGACTTGGTCTCATTTCTGCCTTCAGCCAACACCAAGGCATTGTCTTCTGTCTTAGCAGCCAAAGAAACTTTGGGAGACTCCAAGCTGTCTTCCCCAAAAGCCACAGGTACAGCTACTTTTTCCACCGAAGTTCTTTTTGCCACTGTGTTACTTTCTGTTGATACTAAAGGTTGTCTTTTTGAGGAGTAATCTTTTACCTGGCCCTTCAAACCAGTCGGGGAAATGGGTACAGCATCCGACTGATTCTTTTTATAGGATCTTCTCCTTGCAGAAGTTGTGTTTGATATCTGCTGCTTGCCTTTGTCAGCTTCAGTTTTAGATGCCCCTTTGTGAGTAGATCCAGCTTTTAGGTCCTGATTATTAACTGAGGAATTCCTTTCAGGAGTCTGTTGAGGAGACCTCACTTTTCTTTCAGAGTTTATCACCTTGTCTGAAAATACCTCAGAAGGAGCATCATCCTCAAATCCAGATTCTTCTCTTGCAGTAGCCTCAGTCTGGTTTCTCTCTCCATTTGTAATGTCACTAGACGACTGGGACTTTCTCCTTTTTCCAGATCTTTTACTAGCAGATTTTTTATCCATTGTGTCCAAATCACTAAAAGTTTCTTCTGCTCTAACAGTCACAGGTTCATTAAGGAGCTCCTCTGTTTTTCTTAGATAGATGTCAACTGTTAACACTCTAGGAGAATGTGTGTGTTCACTCGCCACAGATTCCAACTCGTATGGCAAATCCTTTGGTTTTGCATGCCCAGGCTCCTCAGACACCCACGTGCTCACAAGCTGCTTGTGACTAAAGATACTCTTTTCTAAGTCTTCACTAGACAAATTTCTCAAGCTCCTTATGAAATCTGGAGTTGTGGAATTGCTTATATCTGTGACAGATTCTTTCTCCAGTCCCAGGGTTTCCACATTCAGACTACTCTCATAGAAAGAGTTTTTAATGGTTTCGCTGCTGCCGCTCCAATCTGCTGACCACTCACTGTCTGAGGAGACTCCCCTGCTGCTCCATTCTGAAATGGTATCGTGATACAGTGGTCTGACTTCCCCACTGAAATTATATTCCTGTGCCTCAGAAACGGCACTTACGTTTCTCACTTGCTTCTGTACTTGAGGAGCTTCGTGTCCTTCCTTTCCGTGCCTGCAGTATGTTGCCTGTGCTCCGTGAGGAGAAACTGACCTCCCTCCTTTCTGATGTGAACTGCGTTCTAGTGAACCTTTGACGTTCTTCCTTTTCCCTGTACCAAACAAATTTCCAAGTCTTTCCAAAACTGGTTTCTTTTTATTCTCTTCTCTGGAAGAATCTGGAAGTTGTGAGGTGGACTATAAAAACAAACAAACAGACATTTGGTTAATGTCAGAAATGTTTCTATAATACGTTTGTTTGTATTAGCACCACCTATAAATTAAAAGGACACTGCAAATGCAAACAAAACAGCTTACTGACCAGTTCTCAAAGAACAAGAAAAACAAAACCCTTGAAAAGTCACTAAAATCCCAAGATCCTTCTGTACGGTTTTGCCTGCATTTGTTTACAAGCAAACTCACCTTGCCTTATGATACCAGTATCATGTGTCCCAAATCTCAAAAGCTTTGCACAATTAGTCAATGTCACCCAAAACAATGCAGGAAAGCAAAACAATACAAGAGGGTCCGCAAGACTGGGGACAAACAGCTTGGTCAAAATTTTCCAAACAAAAGCAAGAGGGGCGAGTTTAACTTGCCTCTCCTTGCTGAGTCAGTTTTGACACTTGTGCCAGCAGAGAATAGTTTCAAAGTTGTATTGTAATTCAAACATTTCTCATTAATGAAGTTTAATAAAAACTGAGCTTGTATTTTGGGCTAGAAAACCCAAAACTATAAAAGCCACTGCATCATTCAATGAGCATTACTGGGTCAAATACTGCCCTGAATTACACTTGGTGAAATTCTGCCTTGCAACTTCTAATTAACATGGTAAACAGGAAACACGCAACAGCATCGCGGAGTACACATGCATATTTACATTTTAATATATCAGCCCTTTTTACATGCCGGTACGATGAATACTTGTTTTCAGATGTCTATTTCAAAACACCACAAGGATTTTCTACATCGGCGGACCCGATCTCCCGAGGAGATCCCCCCGGCGGCACGGAGGCTGCTTCGGCAAGTTTTAAACTTCAGGGTTTTGTGCTGCAGACACCGAAACCGCCTGGCAGTGCCCCGCGTTCCCCCAGCGCCCAGCACGGCTCGGCAAGGGCTGAAACCCC
>NW_008679607.1:106985-111772 GCF_000695815.1 Acanthisitta chloris | reverse complement strand
TCCGTATTGACACGAATCAGAGGACCATATTTCACAGTCTTAAGAAGCAAAGGTTTCCAGGACTGAATCCTGCTAGCTGCCTCTGTAAGCCACCCATGGCAGCATGTCACTCCCCTGCAGGTCCTGCTGCACCCACAGCTACCCTGCTGTCCCCTGAGGCAGTGCTAGCCGTGGTGGCCTGGGCATGGAAGCTACTGAGACAGGAGTTACTGCTGAGGCAGCTCCTATGACAGCAATTTTATGGTGGACTTAAAGAGATGAAAGGAGCTTGAAAAGAAACACACTGAATGTCTGCTGTGTGGTTTGCACATAGACATGGACAAGCTCCAAGGTAGCCAGGCAGGAGTCAGCTCCAGCCTGCACAGACTCTGGACTACTTGCACACTGTGCCTTGGAAAGATAGTATAGACATTGACAAAAGAGGGACGAAGAAAAGATTTACAAAGATAAAATGAGATGTGTTTTTTTTAAAAATAGCTTCACAAGTTATCTGCCAGAGGGGCTGTTAATGAAGGAAAAGCACGCACTAATTACTGAAGGCTGAAGTAAGAGGTAGATGCCAAAGAAGTGCTTTCAGGCTCTGCATTCCAGCTCCCCTATCTCTGTCTGCCTTTGGAGAGGGGAAAGGTGGGTTTTCAGGTGTGCTGCATTCTGCAGTCTTTTCTAGCAGTTAGCTGCAGTGATACCTGTCTTCCCTCTGCCACTCCCATTCAGCATGCAAGGCATGGTGAGCCTTGTCCTTGGGTTCTTTACTTCTCATTCACTGTGTGTAGGATGCCAACTTGCCCAGCTGGGCTGCTTGGTTTGTCGATTGGCCATTCTCAAGTTGGTCTCTTTGAGGGCATGACAGGATGTTCATGGTTTGTTCAGAGCTTTGATTAGGGCAAGTGGCTCTGCGTAGCAGGTAGCTCTTGTGTGTTACTCTGAGGTGTTGTAGTTACGGCCCTCCCCAAGGAAGCTACCCTGACTGACTCGTGGGACTGGGAGAGTGTATTGGGTTTCACTGACAAGCTTGTGTGTTACTCTCTGAGCTCTGAAGGGCATACGCCAGCTCTGACTTCTCTTTGATACTTTTCAGTGTTGTCACAGTCTTTCTGTATGGCTTCTGTTTTCACCAAAAGCCTAGATTGACTATACTTCTC
This sequence comes from Acanthisitta chloris, assembly GCF_000695815.1. NCBI lineage: Eukaryota > Metazoa > Chordata > Aves > Passeriformes > Acanthisittidae > Acanthisitta > Acanthisitta chloris. The sequence goes on along the minus strand of NW_008679607.1, from coordinate 110,630 downwards.
ATTATCCATGAAAAAATAAGCTTTTAGACTCTTCATGCTGTTTGCTAAGGGTGTGACAAGGGGTATGCCATTTTGTGGGCTGGTATCCTGTTGGTGCTGTCACCTCTGTCTGGGGGTAGGCAGGAGGTGCCTGGCCAAGCAGCATGGGGCTTGGCTCTCTGAAGGTGTGGGAATCATGCATGTGAACGGCACAGCCTTTACCAATGCCTTTAAAGTGGACCTAAGGGGCCTCCAGTGTGGCAGTAATTTCTATGAGTGCCACCAGAACTGCCTTTAGGCAAGCAGTGTTTGAAGATGAGTGCTGCCAGGTGCCCCTTCTATGGCTAAGGAAGCCAGGGCATTCTTGGTGGCTGAATAAAGGTGGCAGAGATACCAGATAGTGTCCTGCTCTTCTCCTGTGCTGTTGGCAACAGTGGGCTGCCTCGCTCTGCCCAGGCAGTATGGGTGTGGCAGTAATGTGGCTGAAAGTGGTGGCACCCACACTTGTGTGCTGATTGAGAGGCTGAGCACAGCCCCTCTGAGCGACACTGATGCTCAGCAGTGTGACCCAGAGGAAAGCAGAGTCCCACAGCATGGATGCAATAGGCTTGAGTAATCCAATTTGCCAACTCTAAGCCAAATTGTGAAATGTCAGTGTATCCCAAGGTGAACAGGTTGGATAATGGTGCCATGGAGCTGCTCATGGTTGTACTGCTAGGCACATGAGTAAGTGGCTGCAGTGTTGGTGCACTGGAATAGTAAAGCAGTGAATGACTTTGTTTTGGGGATGGTCTGGAAAATGGTGGTTGTTATTGCATATTTAGATATTGATACTTGCACTCACTAATCTTTTTAGTGTTAAAACTGAGTGTAATTTGATTGGGTGATTATATATAAATCATCTCCTTTTAGAAATAGTTGTTTAGAGTTGAATGAAATATTATATTGTTGGGGTCCACAGAATTTTGCTAACTTATACGAACACAATAGTTAGTTGGCATTTAATGGTGTGTGTAACTAATCCAAAGCAATGCAACATTTTATAAGGATAATTGGTAAGTTGTCATGTAGGTGGCTTTTCTAAATGACTTCATAGCATTTAGAAGGACAAAAGAAATTGCACATAAATAATAGGTTATTAGAAATAAATGGGTATGCAATTACTCATAGCATCAGATACGGACAATTCAGCTTACAATGCTCTTTCTAGAACACTACAGCGACAGTATTTGCATAAAATAATGCCTGAAATTTGGAGTTGGCTTTGATACCCATTTAGAATGCTCTGTGTGTAATTACTATACCAGTCCCCTTTTGAAAGAAATCCATTTTAATTATGTTAATTTTGATGCTGTGAATAATTGGTCATATATTCAATAAAATTGTTTTGGGTTTTTGGCCCCTTAAATGTGAGTGAAACATCTTGTGGGAGTATGTGCTTGATATCTTTGGGGCCATCTTTTTCTACTTTTTACATGAGCAATTAGGAGCTAATAGGCTGGGGAGAAAGGTTAGGTTAGATCTTTATTTACCTTTGCAGAGCATAGCTGGATGTTGGGGATCATTACAGAAAAAACCCCACCCTTATTTTTTTCCTTCTGTGGCCCATAAATGCTGTCTGAAATCAAACAGAAGAGTATTGCCACATTCTGTTCTCAGATAAATACTCTCCTTAGAACCAACTGCTGTTGTGACATTGGCATCAGTCTGTTGTGGATGAGTTTGACCTTTTAGGTGCTCTCCCATGTGTACTGGAAAATGCTCCAAGTCCCTTTCTGTTGGGGGGAACAGGAGGGAATCCATATTGAGCTCTTTTTTTTTCTTTTTTTGTGCCATGGGAACACAGTCAGGTTGCTGAGGGCTTGGCACTCGTTTAGTCAGTAAGTCTTAGTTTTGTTCTATCTGTTTGATTACCAGGTTCAGTCAAAAGTAATATATGAAAAGACCTATCAAAATGCCCTTCAGCAAAACATGGCATGATCCTGCCCTGCAAATATCAGATGACTGTTTGTATTGTGGCAACCCATTTCTCTGTGCAGATTAAAAAGAAAAAGCCCAATATATTTTTGCAGCATTACAGGAGAGAGATGTCAAATTACAGGGATTATTCTGAGGGACAGTAAACTCTCTTTAGTTGTATGTAATTTTGTCACTTCTCCTCTCAAGGCAATAGTTCTGAGAATGAAGCCATCAGCATCTAGGTAATGTCACTGGTTACAGGATACAAGGAATGTACTGGAGTTCTCATTTTGTTCTTTAGCTTTCCCCAAAATATTGGCTCAGGTTCCTTCAGGTAGATAGATCCCCAGGGGATTTCAATGTCTCAGTGCTCTGAAGTCAGACACTGATTCTTCCCCTTCTCTGCTCTTCCCCACCCTGCAAAACAAAAAACCAGCAGGGACTGGCCCTCTCTGTTTAATCAAAGCAATGATACTAGTGTTCCCTTCTTGTGTTTATGGGACAACTTTATGGGGAGAGCTTACTCCTAACTTTAATTCCTTCTGCAGCTGGAGGGATTGGACCTGTGCCTCCCAAGATACGGAATGAAAGTGCCAAGTTGTAGACTCCTATGTTATAAAGACACTTCAATCACTCTCCTGTTGAAGCTGTTGCACAATCAGAATTAATTGGGCAAGACAGAGGGACTGTGGCATTACCTGGTATACGCTGTTGGGAGACGGGAGGTGAGGGTCTGAAACTTGAGGGGGAGGGAAGGAAATTACTGGTCTCTTGCATTCTGCAATAGTACATTAATCACTCAACTCTACATTGTGCTGTATTTCTTGAATGGAAGTGGATGGTGCTGCTGTGCCTGGTGTGGAGAGCAATCCCATGGGTGCATGTCAGGCAGGCATGTGAGGTCAGAGGTCCACAGGGAGGCTGAGAAATGTCCATCTGCTGATTCTGGCATGGGAGAGTGAAAATATATGGACATATGGGCATGAAAACAACACGATTCTCAGGTCAAATGGAAATTTCTGCTCTCACAGTAAGTAACATTCACCTGGGCACTGGATATGAAAGCAGTACCCTGTCTCCATCATTTGCATGTCTCTCAGGACAAGGAACAGGACTGCTGGGAAATAAACAGCAAAGAAAGGAGGTATTTTTCATGTCTTTGAAAAATAGACATTTCTGACAGATGAATGGTGGGAAAACGTAGCTGAGGGGTTGTTAAAAATGTTGTACAACCCACTGTTGTACTTGTATTTCTTTCTCCAACCATCCTGTAGTTTTCAGCCTGTGGTGTGACTTGCCTATGTTGTATCCTAATCCTTGCCTGAAGATACTCATTCTGGCATGTGTGAGACAGGACAGTATTGCTTTTATGACTGCCTTGTTGCACCTGCTCTGTGTCAGCATGGACACATCTAAAGCAGCACAGAAAATATAGGAAAAGAAGTGGTTTGTTTGCTTTTGATGGCCCTTTGCCACTGGTGCCTAGAAGGAGAATGTGTGGGTTAATCTCTAGTTTGCAGTGTCATTTCTAGCCTGTGCTGTCTCTGCAGCTCTTCTGGAGAGGTGAGCTCCAAGATTTGCCAGCATTACATGGAAATCTAGACATGCAACAGCCCTAGGAATATCAATCTATTATCAGCTTCTAAAGTGTCATTTTTTTTTCCCCACTGTTTTTCCCAGGGAATCTATTCAACAGTACAAGCCCTG
>NW_008679607.1:87698-106965 GCF_000695815.1 Acanthisitta chloris | reverse complement strand
TGAACAGGGGAATGTTGCAGCCTGCAGGTGTTGGTGATTTGTTAATCAGTTAAAGCCAGTGACTTCAGGAGGGGGAACCGAAGGGGGCAGCAAGATGGAGAAGAGGAAAAGAAGAGAGTGGGTAAGAGAATAAAATTGTCAGTATCAGTGAGTTTAAAATGTAGTAAAAATGTCAGGGTTACCAGCATTTTATAACGAGTCTGTTCACACTACAAAAGATTTCCTGTCACACTAAGCTGCATGTTATTTGAGGCTGCATGTGTATTCAAGGCATATGCAAGTACTAGTGTTGTTACTGTTATTTTGACACAAAAATATGTTAAAAAACAATTTGTGCAGGATTACTACTCTTGTAAGCTTCTCATTATCAGTTCTATTAATCCTCAAGCAAAAGCTGAAACTGCTGTAATTGCTGTTTATTGACCAGGTAAATAAGTCTATCTCCATTACTGAGTTTACTGATTTATTTTTTGTTAGTTTCACTGCTAATAAAATTTGATAACCTTTTACTTGTAGGGGGATTTTAGATTGCTATTGAAAGACTGGTGCTAAGAATTAGTGAATTATATAAGTTTTCATTACAAATTCTAGTTCTGCTTGCATAGAAGGATGTACTCTGAACCTAGTTTTCCCACAGTGTTAATTTTGAATCAAAAGTAACTGATTTTTACCTTTTCCTGATAAATGCTTCTATTGAATTTTCTATGGCTTAAGCCCCTGCTTTAAGGAAAAGCACTTGTCTAAATCAATCCCTCTTCAGAAAAACATGTGAGAACAGGCTTAATTTAAGGTCCTCTGTAGACCTCATGGGAGTTATCTCTGCTTAACAAGAATGTTTGTATTATGAGGCTGTTTGGCTTAAGTCCATTAGTCACCCTTCATCCACCACTGTCCTCAATCTCAAATAGTGATGAAATATTCCCTCCAGATAAATTACTGTTCTAAGGTGGGCGAACCCCAAAGTCCTCCAGGAGATTGTTGCACAGACTGCACTCTTTAAAGCTGCTGCTGCCATTTCTCCTTCTCACCTTTGCTCTGAGGGCTGCAGCTGTTCTGGTAGGTTCAGGATGGAAGGGGTCACTGCTGCTCCTGATCCAGTGATGGCCTTCCACAGCAGGATGAAGGCCACAGGTTTGTTGCTGAGGAATGCCTCTTGTTCCTCCCAGTATCCTATTAAAATAGTGTATATTCTGCACACAATACATTGGTGAGCTATCAAAACAAAGTAATACCATTAGTTTTCAAAAGCATAATCTGTCTGTAATTTAATGTTACCTGAAATATAATCCCCGGATTCCTAATTGGTAAGAGTTCAAATGCTAAATGCCTTAAAACATGGGTGTATTTATATCTGGGATTGGTCTGTCCTATTTTAGATTATGTGACCAGCTGAGAAATGTAGATTCAGAGTTTTGGCCATGCTCACTGTAAGAAAGTGTGTTTGCAGTTATGATTCAGATTCAAGCACCAGTTGGTCAAGAGCCTCTCTGCCACTGCAGGGTATTGCTAGGCTGAGAGCCCTCTTACCTGATAAACATGGAGACGTTTGGTAAAATAACATATATATTAGTGCAAGCATCTGTCATATGGAGCATTGTAAAATGTCAGTGAGGGTGAATGGAGGGGAAAAGAACCCAATTCCACAGGCTGAGGCACATCTGGAACAGCAGAGTGCTCGGCACAGCAGCCGTCGGCTCTCTGCTTAGACCTTTAGGTGAAACTACAGTGTAACTGAAAAAGAGCAAAGAATTCATTCTCCTCCTTTTTCAACTGGATTATTCTAAATCATTTTCTTCCAGTTTGCTGTGCAATATGCCAAGATACACTTTCTCTGAGGTTTTCCATTCTTACATATGTGCCACAGTGAAAAGTTAAAATGTATGCCCTACATTCAGTCATCTCTGAATTAGCTACTCATCAAATAAGTTTGACCTATACTGATCTTTTTACTGAAGACAGTAGCAGGGAGAGCATTCATCCTGATAAAAGTTTCAGTCTGATCCCTAACAGTTTACTGAGCTAAAGATCAGATATATGGTACTGAAACAATTCAGATGTAGTTGTGTTTGTTTCTATAATTGATATCATTCTAACTATCCTTTCTTAAGTCAAGTGCATGGGGTTCTTCCTTTCAGATTGCTTATGTAATTGCTTTGTAAGTCTGTAAAAGTATTTGCTGTTCCCATGGCTTAAAGTGTTAGACATTTCCTGAGGCTCAAATGTAGTTGTGATGTAGCCTTTGTGTGTATGGCCAAAGGTCAAGGATTACCAAAACCTTGTTTTGTCACATGCATGGAATGATGTACAGTTATTTGAACAAGATAAAGATCCCAAGAACAGCTCATTTTCTGGAGCAATATAAAAGGCTTGGTGACCTTTTGAAATTAAATGTAACTGAACTCCAGTGTTGAACTTCTAAATACCTGAAATTGCTTTGTGATGTACTCCTGTCTTCTGGCATCTTGTGAAGTATCGAGCACTAGAAAGTATTTGTGTAATGGATTTAAAAACGGGGAGCATGTGAATATACATTTATATGGATACCATGGATTATAATGAACTCTCAGAGAGTGCCAATGTCAGGCTGCAAACTTCATTTTGATTGCAGGGTCAGTCCTTGTCTTCTTTCCCCCTGTTTACCTCCAGTGTGGACTGTAATTTGAAGATCCTGAACTGCAGCACTGCTGGTAGAAGGCTGTTAGATTCAGAGTTGTTTCTCTGTATGTACTATGCTGAGCAAGATGAAGTGGGGGGGTCTGTCTTCTACATCAGTGCTTTACATGACTGAGCCCTCAGATGTGTCTGACTCAGGAAAAAAAAAAGAGTGTAGCACCTCAATTTGTGATACAGTGAAAAGGTGTAGGAGGTTGAATTTGAGAGGAGTATTTCTCTTTGTCATTTGTCATTGTTGTAGTTACTCAAGGATTAGGAATTCATATTAAAGTCCAATATTTCTAGGTAGTTCACAATGACATATAAAAGAAGCTTTTTTGAAGGTACCCTGAGAGGAAGAGCCACAAAACCAACAGTGGGCCCTTGTTAAGCTGTTGGCTTTATGACTGTTGACCTGTGTTCCTGATCCAAGTAGTTTGCATTGCTTCTTCTGTATGTCTTCTTGAATATAGCTTGAGGACATGTTCACTTTCTGCCAGCCTTCTGTGGAAAAGCCACCTTATTGCATGCTGCCAGAGGTCATAAAACCAGTGACTGCCCTTCTCAGCTGTGCTACTGGTTTATAGACACTCCTTACAGCTCTGCTATGTGGCTTCTCCAAAATGAGTGGATCCTTGTTTCTGAACCCAAAGTAGAGGGAGTAGGCTGTGTATTTCATGATAATGCAAAATATTATTGGGTAGCACTGAAGAGCTGCACACCCAGGCAGCCTCTGGGCATTTCTCTGTATGAAGCTGTTCACTGTTGTGCTGTGTTTGCAGTATGCCTCAAAGGCTCTGTGTGGTGTGCAAGAACAGTGCATGTACTACATGATCTGTTGTAAGTTATGCCTAGTCAGTTCTTGAAGGAGTTCGCTTTGTGTCACTGCCGTTTTATTGTGACTTTGAAGTTGCCTGTCATGGAATAAAATCACTATCTTAGACATTTGTGGAAACTTTCAAATGGCCCTGAGCTTTGATAATAACATTGTAAGATGTCGACATCAGAAAAAGCACTACACACCTTCTCTGATTTCCCCTTATCTATTTTTTTTCCATAGCTACATAGTTTTCTTTAGAAACCTTAAGTAACACTGGTATTGGAAACACTTTCAGTTGAACAACACACCAGGGCTGGAACTTCAGAAAGCCACTGGAGTGCAGCTTGTCAGATAAAGGGCCAATTCCATAGCCCCATACCACTTAATCTCAGGCTTGATCCTAATCAGTTTAGTTTGTAAATAAAAATCATATACCTGTGTTGCAGCTATCTTAGAATATTTTATCTGGAAATATTTTAGTAGGGTATCAAATGAGTTAAATGGGACTTTCCTTTGTGAACTTATGTAGACTGTACTTGATGGTTGCATAATTCTTAAAATGCCTGTAGCAGTACCCAGTAGAACCTTCTTCATAATTTTTCAGATATTGAGGTTAGACTAAGAGGTCTGTAGTTCCCTGAGTCTTCCCTCACACCTTTCTTGTCAGCTGGAATAACATTGACCACTTTTCAGTCAGCTGGGACCTCCCAAGAACTTTGGGAGCTGATTGAGGAAGGTCCAGCCATAACTTCCTCTAGCTCCTTCAGTACTCTGGGATGAATTCCATCAAACACCGTGGACTTGTGAACATTCAGCTGATACAGCCGGTCCCTTACAATTTCAGTGTCCGCAAGTGGAAAGTCATTGTTCCCACACTCATGGTCCTCCAGCTCAGGGGACCAGGCAGCCCAAGGCTTATCTTAACCTTCCAAATGTGTGTACTTGGAATTGCAGTGGAATATTCTAACCAGATTCTTGCTAGAAAACAAAATATTTATATAAATGTTTGTTAGAGTATCTTGAGAATCTCTTCTGTGTGGAATCTTTTACACCTGAAAATCAGGATTGTACGAAGACTTATGTGGTGTTACAGAACACTGCCCCACCATTTGCTTGATCAAATTGAATTACAGAGTCTTCACTTGTAACCTGGAGAGGAAAAAAAATCATTAGATACAGCTAGATCAGTCTCCTACTCTTATCTTATGAAAATTTAAAAATTCATTATTTTCAGATAAACAGGTTTACTCCTGTGAGTAATAAGCTAGAAAGGTGGGCTAGAGGCTCTATTTCATCTGAACTTATCTCAGAGGCTGATAGAGAAGATGATGAATAGTAATGAAAATATCTGCTTTGAGTTGTTTTGAAAATTGAAGCAGATAAGCAGCCCTTTATCAATTTGCAGTCATTACTCTTTTCTAAGGAAGAAGATTTAGATTTGCGTCATGGCTACATCCTTGGAATTTGTGCTGAGCATCATTTAATAAAAACTAGGTAAATTGAGCAAATGTGGTGTTGCTAGCTAAAGTTACTGCATAAAGAAGAGCTAAGGGCTACAGCAGACTTGAAATGTGGAATCTGTCTTCAATAAGAGATTTATTTTCTTGTTTGTTTAAATTAATAGTAAAACATGAAGGACTCTGAAAACTGGCTTTAAACAGTATTTTCTATCTTGTATATGTCTAAATCTGTCTAATATAGTAGGATCCAAGTCTCATTTTAATCAACTCTATTACTTTGGTTATTATAAGTCATACTTGCTTTGTCCTTAGCTTTCATGGGATTCTCAAAGTTACCCTTTTAGTACTTCATTGCTTTGATGTTTCACACTGCCTGCTAGCTGTTATGCCTAATTTGTCCACGGGGAAGATTTATGACTAAGCTGAGTCCGAGGGTCTAAGCAGGTCCTGAGGAAATAGTAGACACTTGGAACCAATGTTAGTAGAACTTCATTCCCTTTTGGAAGTGTATATTGTATGTAATTATTTTCCATGTCTAACTTTTAGTAGATCTAGCAATAGGCAGAGACAATATCCCTTTTAAGCCTTTTGTATAATAACCCTAATATGGTCCATTACTTTTCTGAATTTCCTGGCAGATGTTCAGGTTGATGAATGCCTCCAAAGCTTTTTGTTTGGTGGGGTTTTTTTAATTACTGACGTGCCAGCATTTGCTCCATGGTTGAGAAAAATCAGTGGATGCTTAACTGACCAACCAGAGCAGGTTTTACACTTTTGGATTAGCATGGGTAAACCATAAATGCCTTTTGCTTCATTTCCACAGGTGTTTCTTCCTTGGACAGCCATGCAATCCAATGAATAGCACAGAAATAGTCTTTCAGATCTGAGCAGCTCTGTCCTTTGAGTGCTTTTTGATATGCATATGGGTAACCTTTCTCCACAGATCCATCAGCTCAGGAAAGCTATCAGGATAACCTTTTCTTCCACAGGTCTATCTGCTCAAGAGAGCTATCAGGATAACCTTTTCTTCCCTGCAAAGAGTGAGTTTGATGTCTGTTTCACTCTGGAAGACCTGCTTTTCCCTGCACCAGCAGTGTTAGCCAGAGAGGATAGGTGAAGTGTAAAACTTTCCAATGCAGCAGGCAGAGCTTGGAATGGGGGGATGAGCCACAAGAACTGGATTCAAATGACGTGTACAGTAATTCTGATTCTCCGATGTGACCTTAAGCAAATTGTTTCTTCTTTTGAGCTTTAATTTTCTCTGAGCCGCAGGCAGATTGTTTCTTGTTCGGAGGCATTTAGCACCGCAGGTCCAGCTTTATTCGTGCTTTCATCCTTTATGCAAAGCCTCTACATGGGCCTTGGGAAGCTCATATAACTCACTGGGTAAGCTAATCTGCAGTTCCTGAGCTGTTCCTGTCAAGTCAGGGCAGCTCTATCTGGTTAAACACTGTATGCCTGCAGGGTTTCAGGTTTGATCCAAATCCCTCTGGGTCTCTTTTCACTAATTCCAGTGAGCTTTGGATCAGGAATTTAATGCTTCATGCGATGTTTTCAGCGTGGGAAGCATGCACTCATTCCTGGTGTTTCAGTAGAGTTTTAAGTTTCTGACTAATTCCTATTTACAGGTTTAGCATTCTAATGATTTCTAAATTTGTAAAATCAAAGTAGAATTATTAAGGTTTCCTGGGGAACGCAGTCCTAGGCACACCTGGTCTAATTAGAGGTGTTATTTCTCTCCTGAGTTAGTCTAAATACTTTTAACTCTCCAGAGAGACAGAGAACAAAAATAGTTGTGAAGTATTGAGCAGAGCCAATTACAGAAAGTAAAGGGTATTGTTGGATGGCCATAAAACCTGCAAAGCACTGCAGAATAAGATACAGAATAAGATGCTTCAGAGATTCTCTATCAATCTATCTCCATAGCAGGCTTGTTAGAGCAAGAGAAACAATTTTGGGGCATACAGTTTTGCAGATGTGGCTCTAGATTAACACCTTTTGCATGTGAATGGTTTTCTTTCCTGTTGCTGCAGGGTTGTTCCAGTTTCAACTCCCTCTGAGTGATCCTACTGCAACCTCTGGCTGTGGTTACTGTGTTAGTGGTCCCACTGAGTTTAGGAATCTCCCTTACAGTTTAAGACTCATTGCACTGAAAGGTGGTAGGAACAAGGCCAAATGCATGTTGTAATTTATATGCTTGAGACTGGATTTAGGATAAATTCACGTCCTTGAGTCCTAAATTATGACCCAAAGAGCTTTGCATGGGTACCATATAAACTTAGGCAGGGTCATCTTTTCTTGGCTGAAGTTCCCCAAGTGTCTTCACTCTGTAGTGTTAGGGATGATCCTTGTCTTGGCAAGTAAAGCGTCTCAGGTATTAAACGATGTCTGAACCCTCTGCAGGCAGAGAAATGAAAGCACTCTTCTGCCTCTGGCTCATAGGCTGCTTGATTCTGCAAGTGCTTGTAGAGTTGATCTGTGCTAGGAGACTCCCTGCAAAATACAGTTTCATGGGACTGATTTTATTTACATTTAGAGAAGAGGAAATGTTGTTGCTTAGTGTTGTATGTTAGATTTAAAGTTCTGTCTCAAAAGTGTGTGTGTGTGGTTTAGTGTAGGTATGTAGCTGGGTGGAGGCAGACTCTAGTTCCAGTCTTTGTTTTCTGGTTGCATTTTAGTCAGTGTTGAATCAAAACACAGACTTGGTTTGTCTGAAAAAATAGTTTGAGAGAAGGAACCCACTCAGCTATAAGAATAAAAAAGCAAATAAATAATGATTAAAGTGCAGTTGACAAACAATTCTACTATGTTCTGTGCTCAGAAACAGTGAGCTAGAAGAAACAATGTAGCCCATCTTTGTTGTATACTTTGAATTAGGCCCTTGGCCAATAGCATTCACTAGTTTTCTGAATCTTTCTCTTACAGTGTCAAAATTGATCTAAAGATGCTAACAACAGAACAGCATTCAAACAGAGGAACAGAAAAAAATATAAAGCGAGAAAAACTCTTGTTATCCACTGTTATTTTCTGTTATCTCTCTGTTGTAAATTATCTTTGTTCCCCATACAATATACTTTCATCAGGTTGTGATCTGTTTGGATAAATTTTTTTATGACAAATTTGCATTTAAAATGCAAGGAGACAGAAACATAAATGTTTGCATCTGCTGCTCTGCTGTCAGAGTACTTAGCTTTTGTAGGCACTATGCATTTTCTCATGTGATAATTATAGATCTTTTCAGTACCTCTTTGTTAAAAAGGCAGTCAGATGATAATTTTTTTTCCATAGGTTATTTTGCTCTTGGTTTGTATTTATTTATTTCTTAAGAATACTTGTGCTCTCACTATAAAGGCTCAAGTTGTGGGAAGGGAAGATAGCAAATTAGAAGCCTTCATAGAGGTACCTGTTTGCACATGTAACTGGCTTTATAAATGGATTTTCTGCTGAGTGTTTACAAAAAGCTCATTAGTTATTCTTGACATTTTGGTATGATGAGCTTCATCAAAAGGATGAAAAATTAGACCTTGTCTCCTGGAAGACATAGAAAAGTGCTAAATGTTGACTGTAATTGCCTTGTCAAATAGTCAAGAATAACGAGACATCAGGTAAACAGCTCTTCATTGTTTTATTTGTATCATTGTACTATTGTGCTCACTTGGTGCCTTTCTCTTTCGAGTAATTTTATTTTGATGACTTGAACTTGCCACTAGTTTGGTTCTTTTGAGAATTTGACCTTTCTAATTCTGACTCCTTCCAGCATATTTTCAACCATGTCCGAAGGACACAAGAAAAACTGCCCAACTTGCATTCACTTCAGTTTTTGAATGACTTTGTTTGTGGTGTTTTTATTTGTTTGTTTGTTTTGGGGTTTTTTTAATTACTATTTTATTGAAAGGAAGTGCTATGGTGCCAGAAACCCAGGGTTTGGCAAAGGACAGTACATAAGTCGGTGATTCCTTTTGTTTTCTCCCTCTGTAGCTATTTAGACCTGCTGTTTCTTAAGCATAGCAGAGTTTTAGATTAGCAGCAAATTTTTTGAGTGGTCTATCTGGAGTCTCCCAAACTCCAGTGATCACCATCTGAGTCAGACATAGGCAGACCTGAGGGTAAAAATCATCATTATAATCTACTCTTTAAAATATCCTGTGATGCAGGTACAGAGTCAGTACACACAAATATTGCCTCTCAAACTGCTCAGTGCTGATATTGCCAGATATTTCAGAGCTCTCCATGTTAAATGGATTCAGTTGTGCTTTCATCCTTAAAGGCTTTTCTTTGGTCGTACTTCTTCACTTGGTGATTGTTTCTTTTGTTGCCCATTGTTTTCCCCCACCATCTTTTTAATGTCTTGGGTATCTGTATTATTCCTGTTGTGGGAAAACTGCTCCTTAGCCCAGGTGGATTATAGTGGATGATTATATGCTGATTTTTCAACTTTGAATATGGAATAACCATTTATGGAAAGTTTTTTCTTTTCCAGTAGTTACCCTCACTGTTGACTTGCAGACAATTTCTCCTATTATCCTTATCTTTATAGGTTGCCATTAATTTAGAGCCTTAAGTAGAGTAAATAAAATCTGATTTGGTCAATGGATTTGGAGCCAACATTTGATCTGTATCTGTTTACCCTGGAGATATATATATATCTCTTCTAAATATGGATATGTGTGCAGTGTATGTGGACAAACGTTTTTTTTTTTGGGACAAAGTTTTTGCAGGGCCTGTTGCGATAGGAGAAAGAATTATGGTTTTAAACTAAAAGAGGTTTGATTTAGATTAGACATAAAGAAGACTTTTTTTAATGATGAAGAGAGTGGTGAAACACTTGAACAGGTTGCCAAGAGAGTGGTGGATGCTCCATCTATCCCTGGAAACATTCAAGGCCGGGTTGGACAGGGCTCTGAACAAGCTGACCTAGTTGAAGATGTCCCTCCTCTTGCAGGGAAGTTGGATTAAATGGCCTTAAAATGTCCTTCCAACCCAAAATATTCTATAATTCTATGACATATATAACAAAGATGTCTCTGCAACACTGTTACACATCAGTTTGACTGACTTTTATCGGTCAGGATGGAGTCGCAGATGTGAGGTTCCCTGGTAACTGAGGATAGTAAGGCCAGGAGATTTAAGCACAAGCGGGTGGGACCTCTGGTGTGTAACAGCTAGGGATGATCACTAGATGGCAACGTTACATAGCTGAAAGGCTCTGTCTCGGCTTCCCTTTGCAAGCTTTTTATTTATTTTTCATAATCAGCAGATGAAATGGTCTTTTTCACTCAGGTTATTTAGCCAGGGTGAAGAGTTCCATGAGCCTGCAGGATGAAGAAGTAAGTTATCACTGCAGATTACACAGCCATCTCAGGAAATAAATAACTATTTGGTGAACTCTCGTTAATCGTTCTCGGGCTGCCTAAAGGCATATGCTGCTGTACTTAGGGTTCCTTAGGGTAATGGCTTGAATTTTGGATAAAGATCCTTAAAATATAACAGCCCAAACAGAATGATCATTACTGCTTTGTTTGTTCATGAAAATATGCTTTTGAAGTTGTAATGATCTCTGACAGCCCTAAGCTTAGGTCGAGATATTGACCTTGTGCACTGATGCAGTTTTGCTCATTCTGTGGTTGATGGATGATTTTTCATGTGGCTGTTTCAGAGCCAAGTGCGGTCTAGGTTTTGTACAAGTAAACAAATAAAACATGAACAGCATGCACTTCAGACTGATACCCAAACCCTGACCTGATAATGCAATATACTGTATATGCCAGAAAGAGTAAATGTTATCTTACAGCACAGGCCTTGTGCTGAAAGCAGGCAAAACAAAGGATTTCCTGAAAGTCACAACTTTCAGGGGATGAGAGGCCAGATGTGCACTGACATCTCTTTGTGGTGAAGTTCTGGGTGCTTTTGGTGAGAGGTTCTGGTGAACATCACAGGTTATACCAAAAGGGAGCTTGCTAAGGCCAAAAATCTATCATAGAATCATAGAATTTTAGGAGTTGGAATGGACCTTACAGATCATCTAGTCCCAACTCTCCCTGCCATGGGCAGGGACACTTCCCCATTAGACCAGGTTGCTCAAGGCTTCATCCAACCTGACTTTGAACACTGCCAGGGTTGGGGCTTCTACTACCTCGCTGGGGAACCTGTGCCAGTGTCTCAGCATCCTCACAGTCAAAGACTTTTCCTAGTATCTAGCCTAAATTTCCCCTCTTTCAATTTGTACCCATTGCGTCTTGCCCTGTCACTGCAGCTCCTAACAGAGCCCCTCTCTGCCTTCCCTGTAGGCCCTTCAGATACTGGAAGGTTGCTGTGAGGTCTCCACTCTCTCTACTGTCCCTGAAGTTTCTTCAGTTCCTACCAAGGTAGTTTCCAGAGATGAGGATATACAATCTCTTTGGACTGCATAAGTATACTATTAGAGGGGTAGATTTCAGAAATGAAGTCAGGGAATATTATTTCTTAATTATAACAGACCAAAATTATATTCATAATTTATGGGATAAAGAAATATATTCCTTTGAATATAGTATGAATGTTGAAGGCTAATCAGAATAACAAATCTCACCTGTGGCAGAAGATAAACAGTCTTCTGCTGATACAGTAGCAGATGAACATTCTAAAATGGTGATTTCGATCGCAAGACATCCACAAGGAGGAGCCCGGTGCTTGCCAAGGATGGGTCTATCTCTGTCTTTTTTGCTGCTGCATCCGCTGAGAGTAGCCTTGTCTTGAAGCATAATTAGTTCTGAGGAAGAATTTTATCAGCCTAGTCTTTGGGGAGTGGTAGCATCTAAACACTTATTAAAATGTTATTTTGGGGTCATAATTCTGTCATGAGTCAAACTTGACAGAAGCAGATAGAAGAAGGGGTTATCTCTCCACAGGGACCATTTGTGTTTCCTTCTGATGATTTACATCAAATGGTGCATTTGCCTTCAGTCTGTGGGATTGTACAAGGATACAGAACGTTTTTGTATTTGGAGTAAGAAAGCACATAGCCTTTTACACTGGGAAGGATGTAGGCAGTGTAGATAAGTAAAATTTTCCTTCTGGTATCTTCGGAAACAAAAGTAATGGGCCTTAATTGATGCAGATGTCAGGTCCAAATTTTTTGTTGTAAATTTTTTTTAATCCCTTCCTTTCTGAAAACTGCCATTTAGCTTCTTTTAAGTTAAGGCATTAGAAGGGGCGAAAAAAATGTCATTTTGGCCCTGTGATCTTCCATAGGCTTGGTGTGGATGGATTGCTTCATCTCTGCATCTTTTGGCAGATTCATAGAATGGTTTGGGTTAGAAGGGACCTTAAAGATCATGTAGTTCTAACCCCCCTGTCGTGGGCAGGAACATCTTCCACTAGCCCAGGTTGCTTGGAGCCCCATCCAACCTGGCCTTGAACACTTTCAGGGATGGAGCATCCACAGCTTCTCTGGGCAACCTGCTCCAGTGCCTCACCACCATCACGGTAAGAATTTCTTCCTAATATCTAGTCTAAACATACCTTCTCTCAGTTTGAAGCCATTCCCCCTTGTCCTATCACTACATGCCCTTTTAAAATGCTCATTATCAGTTTTCTTATAGGGCCCTGTTAGGTACTGAAAGATGCTATAAGGTCTCCCCAGTGCCTTCTCCAAGGTGAACAGCCCCAGCTCCCAGCCTGTCTTCATAGCAGAGGTATTCCAGCCCTGTAATTATCTTTATTTCCCTCCTTTGGACTCACTCCAGCAGGTCCAGTCCTTCTTGTATTGGAGGTCCCAGAGCTGGATGCAGTAGTTCAGGTGGGATTTCATCACAGCAGAATAGAGGGGAACAGTCACCTCCCTCAACCTGCTGGCCACATTGCTTTTGATGCAGCCCTGGATAAGATTGGCTTTCTGGGCTGCCAGCACACATTGCCAGCTCACATCAAGCTTCTTGTCCAACAGCACCCCCAAGTCATTCTTGTGAGGGCTGCTCTTAATCCGTTCTCCATCCAGCCTGTATTTGTGTTTAGGATTCCCTTGACCCAGGGGCAGGACCTTGCACTTGGCCTTGTTCATGAGGTTTGCACAGGCTCACCTCTTAAACCTGTCTAGGTCTCTCTAGAAGGACCACAGTGTTCCTTTCTTTCTGTTGCAAAGGTGACACCTTTCTGTGGGAATGTCTCTTAGATACTGTCTCATGAGAGGTTATGGTTATGTAGGAGCTGTCTAAGAGAATATCCCAGGATATTTTAACTGTTTTTCAATTTCGTGGCTGGGGAGAGACTCCATTTAGATTATAGCCACAAACCTACTAGTGAAGGCAGATTGGTGCTGACTTTGAGGATACCTGTCATTGACTCTGATGGATGCAGTCCCCTTCCTAGTGAAGGAGATGTTGTGTCACACTATCCTGTTACATGTTGTGCAGTGTGTGCTTCCTTGAGTAGTGACACATGGGAAGGTGACAGGATTACAGACATCTAACTTCCTGCCTTCCCCTCTTCAGTTAATCTGTTCCTGTGACATGATTGACAAAATTTCCCTGGACACCAATGGGACTAGGAACAAGCATTTTGAGCATGTTAAATTTTTTTGATTTTTTTTTTTTTTTTTTAAAGAATGAATTGCATTCAAAACGTGAGTAGGAATTTAAGTGCAACCTTCTAAAATCACCTACCATTACCTTTGCCAGCTGAATGCACAAATACACTTCAAAGGCAGGAAACCGACATGTTCTTAAAGTCTTACTTTTATCTTGCTGTTGCACATTGCAGAATCAAATGCTCCAAGGTAGTTGACTTCACTTAGAAGCCTAATTCTCAGTTCACCTAGCAGAATTTTTATTCTGGGGCAACCCTAGTATCCACATTTGGATCTTGCTTATGTAGTTTTACAACAGCGTACCTGCCCTGGTAGTAGTGCTGCTTCTTCTGATTTGGTGGGACAGCTGAACTGGCTCCAGGAAATCATAACATTCAGAAGATCTGCTGATACCTGTGTTGTCTTTCCTGGACACAGGTATCTGCCTCTGAAGGAAGGATATGCAACTTTTCTTCACTGTGAAGTCAATGCAAACAGTGCCTAACGCTTCCATTTGTACCTACTGAAAACTGTGTTCGGTTCCTCAGAGCTCATTAATAGTGAAATTCATAACATCATCTGATTGTCCCAGCATGAATGGGGCTTTGGTGATTGATTAAATGCAGAGGCAAATTTGAGACATTAAAATTAGTTGCAGAAGTGGTTTCTTGCAAGTGGACCATGGAATGCAGTACTGATTAGTATCGCACAGTAAGCCACAGGGGTCTTTGTCCTTTACCTCTATAGAGACTTAAATGTATTGTCACATTTTTTTTTCTCCATAGCTCTGTAATGAAGAGGGATTAAGTTGTGGTCATGGAAAGGAGCAGCATGTGGGTATGTGTCAAGAGATTTGTGTTATGTCTTGGCTGTTTCAGTCAGAGTCTCTACCCATGTTGGGGTAAGCATCTTTGCCTCTGCTCTCCACCTACAAAATGAAGCTAATATGACTCTGCAGTTGACTGGGGACATCAAGAGGCTTGGTGGTAAAAGCTGATAATGACCACCAGCAAGTGAGCCTCTGGAGAGGGATTATACTGGACAGATTTTTCAGCTGAGTAGAAAAAAACCCCCACCATGCTTAATGCTCTTCAATTGAGGTAGGAGTTGTGGAGCTAGTGCCTCAGGGTTATGGAGACTTTTGAATGTCCAAGAAATGCAGAGCTGGGTTTAAAGGCTCTCCCCCTTTGCACATTTAGAAGTGAAGAGTGCTTGGAAGCCCAGGAGCTAGAGACAGTATAGGCACGTCAGTAAGGCTTTAAGAGGAAGCAAGACTTCTGATTTTTGGGTCAAAAATTTACATAAATGGCTGGCATGGGATTTCTCTGAGTGAGATAGCAACCCACTATGTGTTTCTCTTGAATTTAGGAGAAGGACATTCCTTCTTAGCATAACCTTGCTCACTTACAAAATTTAATTCTCTCTGAAGCTGACTGACCTGCTAGAACAGGTCTCCAAAGCCCAACCAGTTGCAACTTTCCTGTCACAAAGGCTGTGTTAGTATTTGTTAAGTGCATCTTAGATCCTTGTTCCAGCAGTGCTGTATAAAATCAAAGACTGTTCCTGTGTAGAAGCTGAGGGAATGGGTCACATCCACAACTGAAGCATTTAAAATTAACCACTAAGATTAAATGTTGTGCTAGTGACTCAAGGATCCCTGTCTAGTAACTAAATGATACAGAAAAGGAGTGACCTGGAGACTACACTAGTTCTTTTAAGGATAAATAAAGAACTTCAGTTGTGGTGTTTTCCACTGGTGCCAGTTTTTGATGGGGCACTGTTAGCTCGTGAGGGCTAGGATGCCCCCAGCCTCTGTGGGGTGCAGTCAGCTGAGCAGTGAAGTTGAGCATAGTATTTGTGCCATGCTTTAATACCAGGAAGCCTGTTGTGGCAATGAGTTTCCCTTCCCCTTCACTGGTCTCTCACTTTCACCAGTGCTGGTATTTCTTTCCAGGCCTGATTCTGCTTTGCCATAGCATCTGTAGCACCTGTCAGCCGTACTGTGCAGAGAGCATGGCACCAGGTCCTCTGGATCTGAAGCTTTTTGCACAAATTGAAGTGCTTGTGCTCTTTGCAGCTACAATTCATTTTGTTTCCCCCTGGAAAAACTCAACAGGATAAGATAACATCTTGTAGCGTTCTAGTCGCGTTTCCTTAGCGATATCCCTGCCATCTTGTCCAAATGAATAACAAAGCCAGATCTGCAGTTTTGTCTTGAGAGGTAATAAAAATGAACTCCAGCTGCCTTTGTTCTGGTGTCTATAAATTGTTAGCCCTACCGTATGCTCCAGAACCAGAATTTGTTTTCTGTTTTCTGGCTATTGGTGGTGCTGATGTATGGGAGAAATGCTGTAGTCTGCATTTTGCAAGCAATGTTGACAGTGTGGAGCAGAAACTAATACAAATATGGCTATTCAAGTATATAATAAATTAGGCAATGCTGACATGAATGCGATAAGATACAAATAGGTAACATCGAGTTGTTGTGCTTACTAGGGCAGTTTCTCCAGAAGCATAATCAAGTAGCTGATTCTTATGTTCTTTCACTCGACTTCCCTCCCTTCTGCATATTTTTCTGTCTTCTCTCCAACTTAATTTTTGTGCATGCTTCTTCCTGCCATGTCAGCCTTGAAATCTAAAGACCAGCTTTTTGAGGGAGGATTATTTCTTTAGAGAAAAGGACTAACAGTAGAAATTGGATAGAACTTACTATCTTCTGAAGCAAGCAGCACAAACCCAAAGCAATCATACTGGCTTACACATACCAAGGACATACAGCTGGAAGTTTTTGTGTGTACAGGCTACTTCTACAGACATTTTTCCCTTGGGAGGTGTTTGACATGAAGCATGTTAGTGGGACATGAGACTGTGGCAACTAAAAGACACTTGAGAGAGGTTTGTTTGAAATGTCTGTATTTATTTTGAAGGATCCTTTGAAGGATGTGCTTTTTTCCAGCTGGGCAGGGAGGTGGGACAGAGGGCTGAGGCTCAGGCAGTCCTACAGCCAGCTCACCCCTGCCAGCCTGCAGCTGCCATGTGCTCAGAAGAAAGCACTACAATCCTCAGGGCTATGAGAAAAAATGGTGTTGTGCTTCTGTTTCATTACTTTTTTCCTGAGGTCATAAGGCTCCTATCATTTATTGCTTGGTGTGAGTGTTAGGGTTTTAGTATAGTGAAGGTCACCCATCTGTGACTTTGGCTTTGCTATCTAACTGTAAGTGACACCTCCCCTCCCCCCAGCTCAGTTTAAAAATGAAAAAGAAAGATTACAATTCAGAGCCTGAGAATTTTATTTTTTTTATGAAGAGAAGAGTCATGTCTTTCCTCTAAGGAAACACCTGGAAAATTAACATTTTATGGTGTGCCAAATTAGTTCCTTTGAAACTGCAAGGTGAGAAAGGTTGTTAAGTCAGGGGCTCACAGAGGATTTCTTCAGCTCAGGTTGTTGCCTAGCCAGCAACAACCTATTCCCTCTACAAGTAGCTCTGAAGGCAAGATCAACATTTTGCTTGTATTGATCACTTCTCCCCACTCACCAGTCTTGTTCTGGACTGGATCTTGTGTATGTCTGCATTATCTGCTTATGTGTTATTTGCATGTACACTTTTCTAAATAAAAGATGCCTACTCACTAAATGTTTATGACAGCTCATCTGTAGAAGAGGTTTGGGACTGGGAAATAATTTAAAACCCTGGACCTTTCATGTTGGTAAAATCCACCCACGAGGTCAGCAGCCCATCTCTTTGAAATGCATGGCTCTTAGCCAGGAACCACAAGCAGGAAATAAGTTAAAAAGAAGCAACTTTTTCCTTTGTCTTGTGTCAAGGTCCCTGAACATCATCTTGAATAATTACCATTGATACGTAACTAAAATACAAGCTTCTCTTATGAGCTTTTGTATTCTAAGACAGGAGATGGGAGAGAAGCTGGAGCAAGAGGCCAAAACATTATCTACAGGGCTACTACAAAGTCACTCTTTGTCTGATTTATGATTTAAATGGATAAACAAAATAGAACATTTTTGACAAGAACTATAGTTTGTATTAAACAGATCATTAGGCAAAGAGGCTGCCTTGTACCAAAGTTCAATTAATGACTTTGTATGAGGATTTGCCACACTCTGGTCTTCAAGTGCTATTATAATTTTACATATTTTAAGGGCAAGATGCTGAGCTGATTAAGTTCGTTCTGCTTCATTTTTTACCTGTTAAGAAAAACCTTGCATGCTGAGTAAGAAAATGGATTGTTCAATAAGCATGCCATCTTTCAGTGCCCTGATACTTCAGTGAGGAATTGGAGCTACTAAATGCTTGTCAGTGATGGGGCCCATCAACTGCTGTGTTGCCTGATTTGGGAGATTTATGTTCAGTCATTTGAAATCCCACAGCGATGAAACTTAATATCCAGGTGTCAGGCTAAATGCATGATCTTTTTTTAATATAAAATGTTTCTGATCTGTTAAGCTGGTTCTGGAGTTATAAAGTGACAGAGGACTGCTAATTTTTTAAACTTTAATTTCTTGAAGGACTGAGCCTAAACCTGGAATCAGCTTAATGCTACAAAATTAACATGTACAAACAGTTATTTTGGCTTCTGAACATACAGTGTCAAATAGTTTGGCCAGGTAAGGCTCCTAACCTTGTGATAAAGCTGTTGAATAAAGCAACCTGGTTTTCCATGTCTGTGGAGTATCATAGACTTGAGGAAAAGTTGTGTGGGTGTCTTGAGCAGCACAAGCCTAGTGTGGTGGTGAGGGAAGAAGGGCAGAGGACACAGAGCAGTGGGAAAGCTGCAAGCAAAGCCCAGGCCTCACTGAGGTACCTGGGGCTACCTCGCTGCACAGCAACAATTCCAAATTTGCATTCCCACCTCTGGCATGAGAGAAAGCAGCCTCCCTGGGGAGGTGTTTGGACCGGTGTCTGGTTTAGATAGGAATTTAACCAGTGTATTTTAGTTGTCAGCCAAGGCATGTGGTACGGTGTTGCTGGGAACAGTGTCTCTTTAGGACCTCTCCCTCCAAACTGAGCCTGGTAGGATGAAATATTTGCATGCACTGTTATACAAGCATGGTGCTTGGTTTTTGGAATTAGCCCCTGCTGTCTCAGGGATGCTGGAGAAACACCATGAGGTTTGTCACTGTTCAGGGTAGTAACTGGGTTTTACTCAGTCCTGGGATTTCCCCGCTATGGTATCACTGTAACAAGTGATGTTTCTTACAGAGCAAACAGTGCCTAAATTCACAGAGACTTCACTGAATGGCTTGTTGTCACTTTTAGTCTCTCAGACACTTAACAGGAGCGTCAGTCCTGAATTTTGAACCTGGCCTTCCCATGGGATACAGTGAGCCTGTAGGGGTTAAACTCTAAAGGAACATGCGCATAAATCATGTCTTTTTTTCATTAAAGGCAATTTAGTAATCTAAAATTGCCACGGGGATAAAGAAATTTCTATATTCACATTATAGACTTTCATGGGATTCTTCTTATTTTTATTGTAGGGGAAGGGAAAGCCCTGTAACATTTGCAATGTGACATAAATGTCAGTTTTCTTCTAATGAAGAGTCCTACAGGTTGATTGCTTTCTGCTTTTGAAATCATGACAGAAATAAGCCTGAGGAAAAAGAACAGCGTATTTTGTCGCTGTCCTATGCTGTCTCACAGCCACGCACAGAGAATCTGTGTCTCTTGATCATGGAAGATGGATGAGCCCATGGCAAGAACTTAGCTACCAGATTTCAAATTTAGTATCAATTTTTTTCCTCTGGTTTTGAGCTGTTTACAACAGGTTTTAGCT
>NW_008679607.1:45110-87623 GCF_000695815.1 Acanthisitta chloris | reverse complement strand
AATATGGCATTTTTGCTGCTTAAAAAGAAATATATAGGGAGATGTGTGAAATAGATGTACTCTTCTCATTGCCTAAGCAACTCAACTGAAAAATCCAGTTGCTGTGTGTTCAAACATCAGGACTTCTAGTACAATCTGAATGGCAACATATTTTTAGGGGAAGCTGTGTTCTGTGATATTTTAACTTCAGCAGAAGATTAGAAGCAAGCTCCAGGCCTTGCTACCCTGAGTATTTTTGTTCAAACTGGAGAAGCTAATCTATTTAATCTCATTATCTCCCTCTCAGCTCTACTAATTGAGTATACTTCCTCTAAAGGTGAAAATATAGACTTGGTGGAAGGAAATTTTTTTTGTGTTTCTAGATATTTTCTGTTTTTGATGATCACTGCATGCTTATCTTGCTTTGTTGTCTTAGAAAATACCTGCAGCACCTTCAGTCTGTGAAAAATGCTTTAGTACATCACCAATAACTTGAACATTTTAATTTTTAAGGCTAAATCTTGTTCTTGGCTCCAAGTTGATGACTACACAGAGTTTGACAGCATTCTACCCTCTGCTTTCTGAAAGTTATTGTAGGACTGATACAGCTGTCAGAAATATGGTCTGTATTCTTGTTCCTTTAAAATAAAGTTGCGTAAGAAAAAGTCACAAGAGAAATAAGTCTGCTCTGCAGTCTGCAAAGAGGCTGAAAATTGTATGAGATGTGACCTTATTAGGGTAAAGATAAATCTGGACTCTTAATTCCACTCTTGTGATACTTCATCTACAAGGAGTAAAGTAGTCTTCCCAAGATGAACCTAGTTGTTCATCTGGCGTAATCCTGTTTCTGCCACTGATCAGTACTTTATGATCCAGGGAAAGGTTCAAGCAACTTAGGGCGATGATTGGTGTGAGGGGAAGGACAGTGGTTTTTGCTTCGCATGTGGTTAGTGGTTTTTGATTGACTTCAGTAAGAAGAGATATAAATAGGGATGTTGGCATTTCAAATCTTCTTATGAACAGGTGACTATCTTAATGCAGTATTTCTGGAAATTAATATTAAACCAAGAGATGATGGGAAAGTGTCTATATGGCATATTTCATCCAGAAATCTGTGCATCTGTGAATGTAGAAGCTTATAGGAACAAGTTAAGTCAGCTCCTTTCTAGTGTGCTCCCTTTCCTGTATTTGCTGTCTTTCAGTTTTAACAAATCATGTCACGGTTGTGTGCTTTAGACACTACTGTAAGCACTCTGTAAGTTTTCCTGAGTGTCCAAGTCTTGTGTGAATGACCAAGCAGCACATTCTGTCTCCGTGGGGCATATTTTTAATGTGGTGTTTGGGGAAAGAAGGTGCAATTAGAACTAACCCATTAACTGTAATAGCTCTTTATGTACTACACTTACTGTAGACCCCTGTAAGGGTCAAGGCATTGCCAATTAGCCTACATCTGTCCAGCAGCAAGGTTCTCTTTGCTCTCTGAAGTCTAATCTAATTTTTTTGTAAGTTAAGTTGGAAAGTGCAGTCTGAAATAGATAAATGAAAACATTGCAAAATGGCCCTGAATTTGACATTGTAATTGTTGGAGGATATGTTTTTGTTTGTACTGCATTTTCTGCTGTAAAGTGACTTAAGCCTTGTCAGCCAAGTGGCATAACTGAAGACCTGTTGGGTGCTAACAATTCTTTCAGGTAATAAAATAAACATGTTCTGAAAGAGTGCATGTGCTATGGCTTGGGGACAGGCATTTTATAGGATAATATCCCAGTCTTTTATTCATGGCCATTCTAGCAAGGATATTGATGGAATAAAATGAAGGCTGTTTCAGACTGAGCTGTAAAAGCTGCCGTGGATTCTGGTGAAGACTTGGTCACTTGGAAGTCAGGTGTTTTTTGATCTTAAAAGTTAACTCCTCTTCTAGAGGAAGTTTTGATTATTAAAATTGTAGGGCATCTAAATAATATTATTTAGAGATTACCTGCATAGATAATTTACCATTCCTTCTGTTTTTCCCTGAGCATAAGGCCACCTGAAGTCATTGTAGCATGTTTGTTAGGGATGTTATACTTCATGGATACATGGAGGGTGAGCTATTCCACAGGGCTCAAAAAACAGTAAAACAAAGCAAATGCATAAAAAATTGTCATCGTTTGGGACTTGTGTAAAAGTAAATTAATTTTTTCTGCAAGTCTCCTGCAAGAGACTGTGGAGAAAGAACTAGAACGCCAAGAAATAGGTCAAAAATAATTTTTAAAAACCTTTGCAGAGTAAGGGAATGCATGCATGGCCATATTATGTTACAGCCTTATTGCATTGGTTAAACTGTACCTCTCTAATCAAACAGAATTTTGAAGCATATCATAAAGAACTGGGTGATGTAGCTTACTTAGAAGACATCAGAAGCATAAGGCATTCCTTATCCCATATTTGCCTACTGCGAGGCTTCTGCAACATTCCCCTGCAGAATTTGGTGCTGATGTGATACAGCTGGTTGAAACAGAGGTCTTATCAGGTATGTTAATTCTTGCATTCCATCCTATATGCCAATTGCCCACTTGAAAGTAGTTCTTGTTTTCAAGGTACAAAAAAAAGTGCTGTTATGCAGCACCTCCCACTGCATTGGGAAAAAGAATTCTAACTTTGTAGCATTGTATAACTGAATCTAATAATTTGGTATTTTTCCAGTGGTGTTGCTAAAAAGTATGAATATGAGAGACAATCCTACTCCAACTGACTTGAAGCTGAATTTTGTTCCATTTGAATACTATGGCAGAACAGGCAGCAGGTTCAAACAGCATGGCACCAAACAAGAAAGAAATAATATGCAAATTAGGCAGTGCATGAAACAACCTTATAGTATCTTTTTTATATATTCCTGGCAGGTCTATTTTTCATGGAATAGTAAGAGTCCTAATGGACTCCATTCCAAAGCTCTGGTCCTTCAAAAAAAAGAAAGCTAGGAATGTTTTAACAGAGAGGGGGAGCAACCCTGCTGAGCTAAAACTTGCTGATGTCCCATTGCATCAGATCTTGTTGGTGTGTGGGGTTTTGCCTATCAACAAGCCTCTGTGGGATTTTTTGTTGTTGTTCTGTACAACAAAATAGACTGTAGGGAGTGTTTTCTCTCTGACATTTATTGAGAACTATGCATGAGAATTCCTGGACTTTTTCTGCCTAATGTTGTTATCGTCCCTCCACTGACTGGAATTGTGAGCACAGTGAGACTATGTGAAGCAATAGCTCAATAGGACAAATATAGTGCTGCATTGGTTTCACCTACTTTATTCTTTTTCCCTGGCCTCTTTACTAATTTTATCCATTTTGGCTGGTATTATAGTCTTGTCTTCCACTCCAAAGCCTTCATTTCAGTTAACAGCCTCTCCACTGTTACCATAGAGTCCTGTTACCTTTGTTTCTGTTTACAGTGTGAATAGATGTCCATCATTACATTGTCGATCATGACATGCATCAGTAACACAATAAATTGTCTGGGAAACTAGTCAGCTTCTAAGAAGAAATGTGCTGTGGTTGCTAATGCCTCCAAGGAAAAGGAATTTCTTGTGGGGTGACAACTTTAGTGAAGGACACAACAGCCAGCACAGTGCATTTGAAAAACAAAAAGCCTGCAAGGGACAAGAAAAACAAGAGTAATGGGGAGTCTTTGGTTTCCCTCTTGTTGTCCAGGTGAAGCTGACAAGATGTGATGTAGAAACCAAGTGATGGCTGGCTCATGGAGCATTTCATTAGTAGGCCTGTAAGTGGATGGGGGTATGCTTGGCTTTATGCCAAGTGATGTTTAAGTCCTAAATCCTACAAACTCTGTCATGAGTACTGTAATATACTTTGGTTCAGAGTCCTTGTTAGAGCAAGGGAAGCCAAAAAATTCATCACTGCTGTCCTCAATGTGGTGAAAGGTAATTATGTGAAAATGAGGGAGTGTGTTACCAACAAGCTGACATGAATACTATATCAGGACACTCCACAGGTTGGACAAGTTTGCAGGAAGTCAGGATGATTTCTTTT
This sequence comes from Acanthisitta chloris, assembly GCF_000695815.1. Taxonomy (NCBI): domain Eukaryota; kingdom Metazoa; phylum Chordata; class Aves; order Passeriformes; family Acanthisittidae; genus Acanthisitta; species Acanthisitta chloris. Next base: position 83,621 of record NW_008679607.1, on the reverse strand, counting down.
GCCCCAAACAGAGATTATTGGAAGTAAGAAGAATCTGTCAAGAAGCTGAGATTTTGTTTGAAGAAAGAACAGCAACAAAAAAATAGTCCTACTGTGGCAGGTATAAAGCTCAGTAAGGTACTCACATTTTTGTGTTTGTCCTATCAACTGCTGAAAGGGATCCAAACTTTTACAGTAATTATCACGTTTCTTCAAATGCATCAGGAGCATGAAACTTGCCTGAATATGTATAGGAGTAATAGGTGATTGAGGTATAACAGGAATACTTAAACTTGTTAAGGCCAATGCAAGGAAATGTCATTAATTCTTTGCATTGTTCTTTATGGAATAACCTGGGGAAATTTCCCATGCCAGAACCCTTCCTGTGGGGTACAATTGAGAAAGCCTTTCTGAAACTGAAGCAGCTGTAGAAGGTTATAGAAGAAACAGTCAAAATGAACAGCAGCAAATCACCAAGACTGGATTGTGCTCATCCAAAAGTTCCAGAAGAATTCCAGCTTACAGCACTGTGTGGCCTCTGGCTTCGGGCTGCCTCTGTACCTGAGAAGGGTGAGCTGGTAAATATGATGCCCAAATTCAAGAGCTTTCCAGGGTGGTTTGTGGAATTCTAGGCCTGTAAATCTGATATAAGTACTTTGTACAGTGTAGAAACTATAATAAAAAGTAGTATTAGAGGATATCTGGATAAGTATTGTGTACTTGGAAAGAGTTAGGATGCAAGTCTGCCTTGCAAATGTATTACTGTTCTCCGCAGGAGTCAACGAGCTTGTAGATAAGGATGATATGTGGTAAAGTCTACTTTGTCAGATACCTTTGTCAAAACCAGCTTCCTCATTAGAGGATTTTAGGAAAGCTAAGTGGTTATGACACCAGAAGGACAGTTCTGGTATGAGTGGATAACCTGGCTAAAAGTTTGAAAAAAAGGTTGGTGGTCAGTTTTTGCAGTGAGAAAAGATCACAAAGGAATATGTGATGAGACCTGTGTGCTCTTGGCTCTACTCACAAATGGCTTGAAGAGAAGCTGGTTGTGATAGCAGGTTGTCATTGTAGGGGTGGCAAGGGTGTAGTCTGGCTGGAGAACTGCAGAAGGACCTCGTAAGACTGAGTGACTGGTTAATAAAATATCAGATGAAGCTCAGTTTAGGTAATGATAAAGTGATCCATGTGGGGAGCAAACAATGCAGTTTGCATAAAAGATGAGTAGCAGGCTGAGCTCACACTGGGAATTGGGGGATCTGGAGTGAGAACCTGGGGCTTTAGTGGAAATTCTGTGCACAATGTCAATTTACTCACTAGTGGTTAAAAATGAAAATAAAATATTGAGGCTTCTAAGGAAAGGAATACAGAACAAAACATGACATTATGTGTAAATATGTTGTTTGCCTGCCTCAGAATGAGGTGTGAAGGTCTGATCTCTGTATTTAAAAAATAATGTAGTAGAGTTGAAAAGGTTTGGGGAAGGACAGCAAGGATGATCAAAGGCCCAAAAAATCTTTTGTGGGAGGCTATGACAAAGTGATCTGGGACTCAGTTTGGAGAGAGACAGCTGAGTAGTCTCTGATATAAGTCTGTCAGAAGTGGCATGTAGAGAGTTGAATAGTCACTTTGTTGAACACTCACTGTGTGCTCCAATTCAAGAACTGCTAGGCATCAAATGAAGCTCATAGGAGAGAGGCTTAAAGACAAAAAATAAGTTGAATCTTCATGAAGAGGATATCGGACATGTGGACCTTTTTGTGAAAGTGTGTTGTGAACACATTCATGTTGGCTTGATGAAAACTGGGTAAGTTAAGAGAAAGTTTGTGTTGGAGGTTACTAACTATACAGAAAACACAGCAGCTCATGTTCCTGAGCTAAAACAACAAGAGAGTGGGACAAAGTTAAGGGTGACATACTTAGTTGGTACTTGATCTTTAATTATGTCTCCTGCTAAATGGAAGTTATGGCAGGCAGTGCTGAACTTTAAGTCTGATGTAACACAGCCACTCTTCTGTGCTGGAGCATATCAGGGGCTCTGCTTCAAGCAGCACCATGACCCAGTCACAAGACCAAGGAGCTGCAGCAGCTCTGGTAGCCACTGTACAAAGCACAGAAGGTGACCAGGTTCTGTCGTGCTCAGCCCCTTCACTGGCCTTTCACCCCAGTGCAGGATGAATACCAATTGCTAGCAGCGAGTTTTCCAGTGTTTTGCAAGTGCTCCTCACAGATGTTCAGGGTGACATGTAGTACAACTGCTGAAAAAACAGCCTGTGTGGATATGGCTGGTGGTTTTTTGAGACTGTTGCTCTATAGTGAGTATATTGCCACCTGGGTGTTGCCCTGCAACTTGCTCTTCCGTCTCCAAATAGAATAACAGTATTCAGTGTGCTGCATAATGCTTTTGCAAGGTTTCTTTCAGTATTGCTGAGACTTGATTGGGTTTTATTCTTTACCATTTATTTTTATACTCACCTTCCAGAGGTCCTTTCAATTTCCCTGAAGTTAGAGAGAATCTTTCCCTTGACCTTCCTAGTTTTGGAGTCAGTCCAGCACTGTGGTTCTTGCTGTGCTGCACTCTGCTTTCTATTTACTCTAGGGATGCAGGCCTGGAGCACCAGCTTACCACAGCCTGCACCTAAAAGTTTTGATAGCTGAATGTGGTGGAGACACAGGAAGCTGTGCAGAGGGAAAATGTGAATTTCTGTTTTTCCTGGCAATAATTGGAGCTGGTGTGTATTTCCATTTCTGATTTCTGGGCATGGATCCAGGAAAAGAGCAGAGTAAACTGCATGTTCATCTGTTCTTATCCCCTTGTACAAAGAAAAACAAATACAGAGTTTGTACCTATTGGAAATTAAATAGCAGCATGTTCCTTTTAACCATTTTGTATTAAAATGAACTAGACAAAAATGTTTATATGGAATGCTGGATCTGGATTTGAATCTGTGCTGAGGTGTCATGGACTGAGTGTGTCGGTGTTTTGTGTCTAGTTTCTAAAATCTTGGACAAAGTGGCATCTCTAAAGGAGTACATCAGGCAAGGTCCTGTGTTTTAGCTCACTCTGACCATCTTGGCTAATATCTGGTAACTGCACTTCATAACTTGTTGAGGTCAGGCTGCTGCATAGGAGTGAGCTACTGTGTTAATGCTCCTAAAGCCTGTAGCCAGTCTGTACTACAGCGTTCACTCTATTTTGTGCTGACCCATGCTTGTCCAGCAGTTGCTGCAGCATGGGTGAGGGGCTGTTCAGCTGCTCAGCAGGGATGGCAGACTGCCTTCTTGGTGTTGATGGCATGTATCTGCCAGAATCACAGCTCTTTCTGCTGAGGTGCTCTAAGCTTAGGACACTGGGCTGGGACTGCAATGTGAGTGATATGGAGTGATTTTTGTGAGCTGCTTGGCCACAGGAAAACACATGTACTTTTCTGTCTCTTAGTTGGACTTCTTTTTAAAAAAAAATACAGTTGTGTGACCTGCTCTCTTTATCCCTTGAATACTGGTGCTCTGACACCCAGCAGAACTGCTGTAGTTAATGTGCTTGATCATGGCTGTTGTCTGCACATTCTGTAAGAGGCTACTGTAGCCCAGCTGCTGTGAGAGGCTCCCCAGAGCCGTCTTTTTACCTGTATCTTCTGTTATCAGCTGGATAGTCAGTTCTTCATCCTGGAAAGCTATGGCTGGATCTGTGAAATGCAGTCATTGAGAGCTTGCCTGTGTGTCATTCATTCAATGCAGATGCTGGCAGCCCTCATAACAAAACTGCATCTGTATTTTTGGTCTTGAGCAGACCTGCAGGTGTGACTGCAGGGAAACTGAAAGGAAGCTACCTAGTGGAAAAAAAGGTGCTTGCCAATGAAAATGAGAAAAACCTAGGAAAGCATTCCATGTTACCATCACAGAAATAAAGGTCACAAGTGAGGGGACCCCAAAAATGGTTAAAATGGCAAATAAAACAGTTATAGCAGGAAGAGGGAAAGTAATAAGGCTTGGCAGGAAAATCACATGTGGATGAAGTTACATGCAAGGTGGAATTTAAAGGCTGGGAGTAGGAACCCATTTTTCAAAGTCTTGTCTTTGGACTTCATCTCTTCTTCAGACTTCTCTTGTTGATTGTATGTTTTCTATGATTTTAGTTGAAGAATTGAGGTTTTTTATCTGTTAGCCAGCATACCTTTCTGTCTGGACTGCTGTATCTGGAATCTGCAGACAGTTTTCCTGCCTGCATGGGAAGCTCTGGCTAGCGAGGGCACTGTGTACCAGCCCTTCTGTTCATGGTGGACAGAGATGTTAATTAGATAGCACTTTGCAATGGAAAGCAAGCAAAACACATCTGCCTCTCAAGCCCTTAATATTAGCCAGCCTGCGTTTTTTTTCTGGTACATCCTGCTGCTGAACATGGCCCTGACTTGTGTTTGCCAGTTGATATTCTTAAGAGTGAATATTCCTTTCATACGCTGAGCTGAAATAGTGTGCTTCGACACAACAGAGCCCGTTTTGTGGAACTGCTTAATAGGAAATAAATGTTACCAGATTCCTGTGTTAGTGAACAGTTTCTAAGTCTTAGTACTAGCAATGAAGAGAATGAAATGAATAAGGATCTTTCCTGGTGAGTTCAAGGGGCTCTGCACTAGGCTCAGTGGCCATTTGTACACCATATTTTTATGTGGCCTTCAGGAGGGACAGGAGACCAGATTCACAAACTAGACTGTTTACCTGTTGGAGAATGTACAGACTTTTTATGGCAACTAGGATAGTATTTTATAGACAAAAGGCCAATGGCTGTCTATGCCCTGAAGGACGCTCAAATGCACACTTGCTGTTCATTTTAATGCTTTATTGCTCTTCCTGGTTCACAGGTCGCTGCAAAAGTAGAGAGGATAGCTCACTGCTAATGTTGACCTGTCTTTTTCTGCAGTGGTCCTGAGATTGTATACTTGGGGGTAGATGGGGCTTTTAGGTAGGTTTCTATGCCTGGCTTCACTACAGACACTGTCCATGTCTGGTTCATTGAAGGCCCAGGTATTTCCAGGAGCTGGCTATGAAGGAAGGCTGCATGCCAAGGCAAGAGCTTACTGTTACATGCTTCCTTCCATGCTTTCCCACAATACTGGAGAAGTTAAATGAGTGAGTGCTTACTCTTACTTTTCCTGCAGGGGTGCAAGGCTTGGTACAAAGACAGGTACAGGATAATTTGTGTTTTCTGCCCGAGTATGATCCAGCACAATTGACGCTTACCAGACTTGAGCACCAGAGTAGTTATTTACTGCTAGCTTACATCTATGCTTACACTAAATAACCACCAGCCTGCAGTGCAATTCCCTCCTGTGGTGCTTCTGGAGCTGCTCAGAACTGTGCTATCTTTTGTCACGGATGCATCACAGCCCTAAATATAAGTTGTTGTTTTGCTCAGCTTTCCTATGGCTTTCTGCAGTAAATGGGAACGTGTGTGCATGCTATGCAGGTGTCTGTGGAATCAGTTAAAGAGAGGTTTTGGAAAAAAGAGTCTTATGAAAGCTCAGAAACAGAGCCAGCTGATAACTAAGCAGAATTAAATATTTGTTGTGTGATATAACATAGGAAATATGTCTGAGAAATATTTTGGAAACTGTTCATTATGTTTCCCAAGACAGACTGAGAAGAAATAGAATTATTTTTGATGAAACAAATTGACTTCTCATTGCTAGGCATTCTCTTTCTCTAGAAACTGATGAATATATCATTATGTCAGCTTTTGTAAATGTCATGTGAGATAGATGAAGAGAATGACTTGGGAGAAAAGCTGTAATAAATCACAAGGTGCCACAGTTCCCTCTTCTCTGTTGATCATCTTCCCAGAAAGCAATTTGAGGAGGGAAAGATCACAAGTATAAAGAAGATAAAACAAATCTCCCTCCCCTTTGTGAAGGTGGATTAAGTGGGTCAGCAACCATTTTTTTTCCTGGAAAAGAAAACCCAGAAGCTGCAGCGTGGTCTAGACTTTACTAAAAACTTCTTAGTTATTTGAATAAATGGAAACAATAATGGTGTGTAAAAGGCCCATTCTGTAAGCTGCTAGTTGGACTTCTAAAGTGGAAACATAGTCATTAGGAAAAGAAGTGAAATGGGAGGTCACTGTTTTACCAGAATTTAAGATGACGCCTTGAGGTCATGTCAGATGATCATAATAGTCAGTGGAATTCTTTTATAGCACCAAACTGTGTTCATGCTTCTTCCAGGAATGGCTCCATTGACTCTTAGGATTTGTACCTTAGTTATGTGTAACTCTGTGGTTTTTATTCTCTGGTCATTTCTATTAAGCCCTTACTGCCATTTCGTATCATTCATGTAGGCAGTTCCCTTCACTTCACAGTTCACAGCTGCCTGCTGAAGGCCTGAGCTTTCAAGGTGCTTGCACAAATAAGGGAACCACAAATGTGCCACCTATATGTCCTTTTGCAGGCTGTGTTCTCTGTGTTCTGCTCAAAGGGCACACTGGAGGAGAAACAATGCTGCTGGGCTAGGGGTGGTCTTATTTTAGATGTAGCCTATGGTGAACTTTTCAGCTTGACATTTCAAGGATGAAACAGCAAACTTCTGCTTAAAAGTTTTGGAAGGTACTATAAGTGGACTTACACTCTGTAGCAATTGATGTGACTAGAGCAACTTGCCTTCACTTGCTTGGGTGTGAAGTGGGTCAGTATTAGTGACAGTCGAGCAGCTTCTCTGCTAATTGGTATCCTGAGGTCACTGACTGCCAGTGAGGCAGTTCACGTTCTCCCAGAAGAAAAACGTTTTGGCCTGGCACTGTAAAAAAAGTGCTTAGCATGGAAACTTCTGTGACACGTGAATTTTGCAGTCAGAAACCACGTGCTAAATGTCATGAAAATGACAAGAATATATTTAAAACATTGCCTTTAAGAGAAAGAATAAAAATTTCTTATCCCTTTGATAGCTAAAGTTTCAGACTTTTAGGTGGGAACTTTCAGAAACTCTTTTTAAACAAAAGAAGACAAACTCATTCCCATGTGAGCTTGTGAATGTCAGAGCTGGGGTTTTAAAAAGAGATATTGACAGCATGATGTTCATTGTGCTTGCTGCTCTGTGTCCCTAGCAAGTAAATTTGCTGTGGCTCAGCTGAGCTGCAGAGCATGCGAACAGCATGTATGTGAGAGCTCTACCTCTGGGCTGGCTCCAGAATGGCCATTTTCCTCTTTACAGTGTGTCTATGCTTGCAGCTGACCTCAGAGCCTTGTGCTTTAACAGTTCCTATTTCTGTGGGACAGCTGCAACATCCAGTATTTTTTCGTTTCCCATCTTTTCCTTGACTGCAGACAACTACAAGAGCCTCCTCCTGGACAGAGGGATTGGAAAAGTGCTGCTGTTAAATAGATGGCATATACATCTATATGCAATCTAATTTGCTGACCTGATCATCAGTGAGGTTCCTTGGATCATCTCTTCCCTGTGTTTCTGCATCAGGCACTAGGGCTGATGCAACACATCTCTGATTGCTTTAAACATACAACAGTGTTGGGTCAATAAAAAAGTCAGAAAATATCTTTAAGTAAGGAAAATTCCAGTGAATGTTATTTTCTTAACTCTGGCTGCCGACAGTGTTGTTGGGGACTCACTCTGTGTTCTGCTGTCACTTGCAATATGCTCAGATGTGTAAGGATCTTCATGTTCTGTAATGATCCAAGACCTTCTGTATCACTCTCCACTGATCTGAAAAATAAGCAATTTCAGAGGAGTTGTCATCAAAGCTAGAAAAAGCTTCTGAACAGTAGAGTTTCTTTTTTTTCTTTTTAAATCCTACATAACCCCTGTGTCTGAAGCACTGGAAATGTGTGAGTTCAGTAGGCAACTTCAAACAATATCATGCCACAACTTTGAGCTCTTCTACAATGGCCCTTCTTTTGAAAAAAGTTTTTCTTTTATTTTCTGGTTCAGATCACAATGTAGGCATATGGAAGTGTGAAGAATAATGGCCAGCAAGGTTTCTGAATTTTAGATACACAGAGATTTGGAGTGAAGGAATTTTGCTGAAGCTGGAAGATAGGAAAAGAAATGGAGATGTGGCTGAACCATTTTCAATAGGAACTGTGAAACAATCTCACTTCAAATTCAAGGTCTTCAAATTACCCTGTTAAGTGTGCTGACAATAATCACCAGAAAGCTCATACCACAGATTATTATGCATTTGATTTAAGTCCTCACATGTTATTCAATAAATACAAGAAACAATATCAGGGAGAACCTAAAACTTCTTTTATATTTGATAGCAAAATAGCATTTCATCTGAAGGCTTTGTATGTGGATCAGCATTGCTCTGAGAAACTGTCCTGGGTCAGTATGGTCCAGGCAACATCGGTTATGTCATCTAACGTGGATCTGTGTAAATAGGCAAGTTCTGGCTACAAATTAAAAATATGAAGAAAATTCTGCAGGCATAAGGAGCAGTGGCTACAGTTCATGTGCAAATACGCTGTGTATGTGCAATAGCCAGATGTGTGGCACTGCTGGAGTGTAACTGGTTGGACCTTGTGAGTCGTTAGCACTGAATTTGTTGCACACTGATTCTTCTAGCTGGGAGTGTAGGGCACAGCATGCCCTCTATGGATGTCTCTGCATGGTTAATGGAAAGACTATTGAGGCAAGGCTGCTTCAGCTCCATCTTCATAGATCTGGCCAGTAGCAAGGCTGAGCATGTATTCCCATTTGTACATCTGCACACATGTGCACGACTGACCACACAGATCAACACACACAGCAAATGCAGCTCCAGTGGCCTCATCTTGTTCCTCTTTGGCTAATCAATATGAAAGTTTGTTAGTGGAAAATGTATGTGTGTATATACACAGGTCTACAATAGGAATCTGTCCAGTAGCTGGTTTTAGAATCTCAGTCTGACCAGTAGCTAGCATCTGGCTTCCAGGGCTCCCCAGTTGCTGGCAGCTAGTCATGCCTGCCCCAGTCCTATTCCAGTTGCTGGTACTCAGACCCCCTTGCACACACAAGCATCTGTGCAGATATACACACTGTGGATGGCGTTAGACACTATCTATGCGGTAGCTGTCCCTTGGACCCTTTAGTCATCAACTGTGTCATCCACAGGCACATACATATGCATGTGAGTCTCTCAGCTGACTCCAGACCTCATTCTCTCTCCAGTAATCTGCTTGGACTTGTTTGTTCCTCTAGTAGCCAGTACTCAGACCCTCTAGTCTTTTTCAGACTTGTGGCTCTTTTGCTATCTGGCTCCCAAGCCTACTTGCCAGATGAGGCAGCTTAATACTTGCTAGCAGTTTCATACAGACATACATATCACACAACACATGTGATCTTCACCTATTTTCTTCAGTTTCTGGTACTGTGGACCCACACTTGCCTATATGGCTTATGATCTCCACTACTGTTGCTTGCACTCAGACCACTTGTGAATTCTAGTTTTTTCAGTTGCTGGCACAGCAGGTGCACTTGGATGTCCTTGTGTCCCACCTTCCTTACACCCACTTGCACACAGAGTAGAGTCTCCTCACCGAGGAAAATAGAAAAGGAGTTTCATAAGGACAGACCACAGCATTCAGATGCAGGGCGTGGCTGGATAAATGTACTGTTTACATGTAATCAGTCCCTTTTATCCCTGTATCATCCAGTTCATCTATGCTTCTTGCCAGGCTACCCTCATCCATCCCTTACCTGACTTTTGGTTTCTTTCCTGGTCTTTCTATAACAGATATTGTGCAATCCCAAGATACTCTTTTCCTGTATCCCATAATGAATCCCATGCCCCTTTAGGCAATAACTGCCACCCTCCCTCCCCCAGTCTGTAAGGTAATCTGAGGAACTGCTCCCATTGACTCATAGTGATGGTTTTAACACCTGGGCAGTGGGACTGACAGGAGCTGGGGCAGGGGGCTCCCCTTCTCTTATCAAGTTATTGATGATCTCCTGCTTGGCATTGTACTCCTGTGCCCATTTGTGTTTGTGGAGATGATCCTTCAAAACACACAACCTGACAATTGGGTTGTTTACCAAGTTTAAATCAAGGCTTCTGTTATGTGAAAGGAGGATAAAATTTTTAGGAAGAAATTCTTTACTGTGAGGGTGATGAGGCACTGGAACAGGTTGCCCAGAGAAGCCGTGAATATCCACCTCATCCCTGGAAGTGTTCAAGGCCAGACTGGATGGGGCTTTGAGCAACCTGGGCTTGTGGAAGGTGTCACAGGGAGGCTGGAACTAGGTGATCCTTAAAGTCCCTTCCAACCCAAACTGTTCTATGCTTCTATGAAAATGTCAACTGAGTCTTCTTTTGGCACTTGGAGGAAGAGAAGTGGCAGCACAGTAAAAAATGGGAAAGCGCAGTGTGGTGTGAATGAAGTGGTTTAGGGGAAGAGGAAAGTACAATGGGGGAGTCACTCATGAATTTTTGCCCCATGTTAAGGAGGATAAGAGTGAGGAGACAGGACTCTACTGAGTGTGCAGTGTATATGATGCATCATGCATAATGAGAAACCAGACTGCATAGATTGAGATATTTTCCTTCTAATGTACATGGCTGTGGTTACTGTCATGAAGTGTCAGTGTAACCACCATTTCACTCCCTGGATCAGCCTTCTTGATAGCAGGATACACCTGCCCAGCACTTTTGAGATGCCCTTCTTGCTAATTTTCTCCCTGAAAGACAGAACAGGTTGAAGCTTGTACCTGAAAGTGAGGAGCAATACCCCTCTAAACATATAAATTATTTGTATGAGCTTGACCTTTCAACTGAACATGTTGGCATGGAAATGCTGTTTTCATGTCTTTGGAACATTTTACCTTCACTAACTTTCTGCTGGTGATATGGGAAATTACAACAATCTCACTGTGGTAACTCATTAACACCCAGCTGAAATGATAGATGAGAATAACACAGAAGCATACCTAGTGGTCACTGTGTGGTATGGAATATGAGCATAAAGGATCTCAGAGAAAAAACTCACCCAACTTTTATTTATATAAATAGGAGTCACAAATATGCAGCAGGAGGAAATGTATTTCCATCCAAACTCCAGATAAAATACAGGAAAAAGATTAAGCTTCAGAGATAGTTGCTCCATCCATCTCCACTGGAGAGCACAAACCATTGGTAAGGATTAGATATGGGGCTACCTAGTGCTCAGGCAAAAAATATTATGGGTAAATAAAAGAATGCATCATTTTTATGAGGTTTGAAAGCAATAAATACCTTTTAAAACTCAGAACACTGATCTGATAAAGCAGTTGCTGAGAAAAGCAGAATCATGACTGACTTCTCTCAGACAGAGAAACATTTAAGAAGCTATAACATAAACCATTCTATGGCCAACACAGCTTCCTCCTAGTATGTATTTTTTTTGGAGTAACTGGTGCAATTACAGATAAGATTTTCTTTCAACACTTTAGAGTAATTTGTCTGTATAAATATTCTTCCTGGCTGATGTTTAGAAGAGCATTCATGTACTTTCACGCAAGTACTGAGTTTAGTTATTGTGTGTTTCTTGAGCCATTTCCTTCTCATTATATTGTTTTATTTTCTGTATGTTCCAATATTAATTTACCTCTTTGTGGAGTGCAAGACATGGACTTTTTTCTTAGGATGCTTATTTTAGGATTCCTTTTACTCATATCTGTGCCTCTCCTCTAAGTTCTATCATATCCAAATGTGTCAGCATCTCTAAATCTCTGTTACCCATATTCCCCTTGGATAAGTATCTGCTTACTGCATTAAAAAAAAGCCCTTTAGCTGTGATTTTTCCTGCTACTGTCATACTATTCTCATTACTTTCTCTACAGACTCATTTCATCTGGAAAGTCTCCCTCTCTTGTATTCCATGTCATTGTGATCTGCTTGCCTGCTGGAGCATCCTGTGACTGTTCTAGAAAGGCAGCATTACCTACGCAGAAATGTTATGTACTCGTATATACGTAGAAGTGTAACATTCTATATGCAGAGCTGGTTCCTATGTGCTTTGTCCTCTCTGATCCTCTGCTGTGCATCTCTTTCCTCTGAAGTCTTTCAAGCCTCTTTCCAGTTTCTCTGATTTTGATTTTGCCCCTAGTTTCCTTTTAAAAAAGTTCCAGTATTTCTGCTTTTGACTTTGAAATCTTCGTTCTAAATTCCTGGGTGTCTCAACTCTCTCATATTATCTCTTGTCCAGGTTCTGGAGATCCTGTAATTTTTCTGATTCCTACCTAGTGTTCTGTGTATTTTTTTTTGAATCAATGATTCTCTCTTACCGTGCTCATGATTTCACCTCCAAAGACCTTGGTTGGTTATGTTTTCATGCTTTCCTTTTGTGCATACACTGACAGTAAAAATGGCTCTGGATTCCTCTGCTCTTTCACTCACTGACTATGCTATTATCACATAATCTCAGTAGTGCAGCAGCAAGAATGTCTCTTATTTGGAGTTTTATCTACTGAGTGCTGCCTTTCCATAACTCTAGCTCATGTGTTTGTGCCTCATCTCAATTATCTTTGCTCTCTCACCTTCTTTCCTCCTGTCTTGGCTTATGATCATATCTTAGCTTATGATCTTATCTCAATAACTAGCTTTTAATCTTGTAAATCCATTTGAGATAAAAAATTTTAGATCGTATTTGTAACTCTCTTCAAATATATTGCTATATAATATTAGTAACAGCTTTATTCCTGTAAAACACCAAAGCATAACATAGACACACACTCATTCCAGGCATACCTGAAGTGCAGCCACCTCCAGAGTGAAATACTATGACTATGAAACAGCCTACATACACCCTGCACAAAATAACAGTATACATGAATGCAATGTCTAATACCCACTTGACACTAGAGAGGGAATTTTAGTGCAAAGTATATATCTGTGCACAGTGGAGCTGTTAAATTCCCCAAAAGTGCCAAGAGGAACAATAGTGACCCTGTCTGTGCCTATTATCTGCTTTGTAGAGCTAATATTTCCTGTTATGAGTACTGGAGGGATAAAACCTTTGAACTCCAAAATGAGAAAAATTGATCTGATGAAAAGTTAAACATAGGTTTATAAGACACTTCTTAGATTAAATTAGATGCAGAACATAAAGCTAGACTTTAATGATGCTTTTTCATGTGCTAATCAGCCCCATACTGGTCGTCTGAGGATACTGATGAAAGCTTAAAAACAGAGGAATTAAAGAACAATTTGGGACAGTAAAAGCATTAAGGAAGGAAATGATGTATCATTGAAGGTTTAAGCCTTGGTCCTGCAAAGTGCTCCTCATATATGAACCTGCAGACAGTAACATTGAAGCTACTCACCATGCTTAAAACTAAGCATATATGAAAACTTTTGCAGGTCCAGGGCTGATTGAAACAGGGTATGAAGATCTAGTTTTAGGATAGAACAAAGAGAAAGTAAAAGGTGGTCAGACATACTTAAATATATTTTGTACACATACATTCTGCACTTCTGTCCTCATTATAAGACATTCAGGTTTCGATCTCATTCACAAATAACTGCAACTTTGCGTTTCTACAGACAAAATACAGGCTGACAATTTTTACTTTCAAACAATCACAGTTTGAAGGTTTGAAGGTGGCTAGAGCATGGTAAATTATCTAAGCTCAAAACCTCAGGACTCTGCAGGATATTTACCTTCAAATGAAAACATGCTTTCACCTCTCCTTTTGTGGAAGCCACTTGGATAACATAAGATAAACTTGAAAGAGTAGATGCAAAGCAGAGGCAAGGAAACTTAAACCAATACCAAAGCCAGGACACTGGTCCCACTGCTGTCATTGTTAAACCATGTTCACTTTCTCTATGTATGGCAAAGAACGTTGGAGAAATGCAGTAATTTTTGACCTTTGAAAACTGTGGGACTGTCTCACATCTAAGTAAATGCTTCCATGCAAACTTGCTCCCTCAGGGGAGGTGCTCTTCTGTTTTCTTCTGGGTATTTCTGTTTTGCAGAAGGAAGAACATTGCATTTGGAAAGGTCCAGTGTATTGTTTCCAGTTGTTTCGAGCAGTTGCTAGTGTGTTCTTGCTTAACTAATACAAAAGTGAACATTTCTTCTTAGAAACAAGCTATAGACTGTCCAAGAAAATTATTATATAATCAAAATTTGTGTATTTGGAGAACAAGATACTTGAAAATCCATGTGAGCAAAGAGCACTGCTAAAATAGTCAACAGCACAGGTTGCTAAAAATCCACCAAAAGGGATCTGAAGTGTAAGCACTTGATAAACAATGAATGAAGTGAGACATAGTAAATAGAAACAGCACCTGGAGAAGTGCATGCTTAAGGAATCACAAAAAGGGAAACCAGTATAGGTGATGAATTTTAACACAGCATTCTCAAAATACTGGCTTTTTTCCCCCCTTTTAATAACTGTCTTTTTCAGTATGATGTTTTCTTATTCCAAATTATATCCAAACTGAGAGTACTCAGATTTTTGTAGTATTACACTCTGCCAGGTATACATTTAAGATTCTGCTGATAAGGATAATGTTTTCAAGTATGATGATCTGAAATCCTGTGTTCTTGGACAGGCTCATTTCTTATTGAAGCCAATAGAAACTGCAAGTTTTCAGAATCTGTCTGTGTAATAAATCCTAAGATTATATTTGGCTTCCTTTGGTCTGAACATGGGAAAATCCCCAGAGAAAGTGACTGTATCAGAATAGATGGATGAAACAGGCTGTTACAAAAGAATTGCAGAAAGCAACACACAAAGAAAGGCAGATGTGTAAAGGCTTGGATGGAAAAGAGAAATGAGGACTGGTAGAGAAGGAATAGAAACATGATAAAAGCATGAATAAAAAGAGGTTATGAGAACAGAAAAGCATGTAGAGACTGAGGCCGAAGTTCAGCCAAGATACCTGTCCTTAGAATTTACAGTTAGAATAAACAAGGAATTCATGCTATGAGAGAGAGAGAGAGAGAGAGAGAGAGAGAGAGAGAAGAATTTTAATGTAAAATCCCTCCTGTTTGTATGTGAATAAACTGAGTTTGTAGAATGTGGAGACATTGTAATTGGTGTGGTCATTTAAAAGAATGACCTAAGCCAAATTTGGGAAGTTTTGTCTGCTGACCACGACCCTGAGGTTCACCAGGAGAAAGAGTTCTGGATGTTAAATGTTTCTATTCAAGACTGTGAGCACTTCACAGTTCTTTGCTTTTTGTAGGCTGTGGCTTTGGGCTGCTTCTTGCATGACAGCTAACTGGCTGCTGGGGGCACATTTTCACCCTCTTAGCTGTCTGCTGGCTTCCTTTATCCAGTGCTCTGCTGTCCTGATTGCTCGGGGGCCACAATTTCACTTGTGTTTTAGGAATGCAAATGTTTAGGGATGTTTTAAGAATTACTCTTTCTCTAGCCACCAAGAGTCAGCACAGTTTCTCAGGTAGAAAACTTTGAGGAGGTCTGCTGAAGAGGCCTGCTCTCTTTAATGTATTAATAGGTGTTATTGGCAGACTCGGATTTACAAGCCCTGAATTCCTGAAAGTGAGGGAAAGTCCGCGGAAAAGTCAGGCGAATAGGCTTGTGTTTCTTCTTTAGATAAAGAGTTTAATGAAGATGTTTTCATGCTGTGCATCTAAAGGCTTCTTTAATATTAGCAAGGTGGGGAATAATATTCTTGCCCACAGTGTGACACTTGTATCTGCTGAAGCACTAGCTTGGCTGATAAAGGTAGAAAATACCTTCTTAAAACAAAAAGGAGATTGGGTTTATAACTAGTTGTCTCATTTATGTTTGAAGGATAGTTCTGTCTGAAATGTTTTCTATCAGAAATAGCAAAATCCTCATTGTTTTAATTTTGAGACTGATTTCCCATTCACCATTCTGGCAACCTGAGTTTAAATGTAGGTTTTGGGCTGCTGGAAACAAAAGTAGTTTTGGTTTTTGATAACAAGTTGAATTTCTGCATGGAGCAGTGTACTGGAAATAATATTTCCACCCTTCTTGATGCTGAAGTTTCAATACTGAAAAGCATTTGCTGGCCAAAGTTTCTGACTGTTGAAATGGAGCACATAGTACCTCAGCCTCCCTTTCCCTCACAGGAGGGAGGGCTTCGGGTGGTGATGAGTTCCTGCTTTCCTGTAGTCCTAGAGGTCTTTGTACCAGCCCTCAAGAGGTGTAAACTCTTTTAGATTCACACTGGTACATGTCTAACCAAAGCAAATATACTGATGGAAAAATCCTGCTGCTTTAAATCACTGCTGTTTAAAAAAAAAAATCAATCCTACCATGTTATAGAATCAGAATCATTTGGGTTGGAAAAGACCTGTATTGGTTGTTTAATCCAAAGCAGCATTTAGACTGTCCTAGGCATCTTTTTATATTTTATTTAAACTCGAAGTTTCCTGTTTTGCATCTGAACTTTTCTCATTTTCTATTTCCTATTTTACTCATTATGTTTGTTCATAGCAGTTCCTACTTTTTGAAGTCTGTGCTTTATCTGTATTGCAGAGTAGTGGAAAGCACTCTCCTCCTGGCTAGAAAACACTATGGGTCTTGTATACTTAATCAAACAGAGAACAGTCTGAGACAGTACTAACTTGCCACTTACACTGTTAACAAGTAAGGATTCTCCATTTTGTGCCTGTTCAATTGTCATTACAGCTGACTGACAGGAGTATAAACTCATATGATGGACAACAGTCATGCAAAGTAGTTTCTCTTGACAGTAGAACAAAATCTGTGAGTGGGGTAGAGATTGGTCCATTAGATGTTTCCAGGATGACTGTTGAGAAAGGTGTATTTTTGCTATACTCCAGAATGGTTTTGTTTAGAATGAACTTTTTTCTTTGGCTTTCATGCTGCCATCACTTCATTGGGGTGTTTGTTTCATAGGACCTAGACTCAGGGTTTTGAAATGGCTTTGAGAGTTGAAAATTGTGAGGTCATCTCAGCATGACGCAACATTTTAGAAAATTGGATACTGGATGCATAAAATGGACATTGATGCACCCTCTAAGAATTCCAGATTTTACGAATTTTGAAGAATTGCACTCAAAAAAATTAAGACCACTGTCAAGAAAAAACATTCAGAAATACTGTCTGCTCTTAAAAATCCCCAAATTATTTACAGGTGTATCTGCTAAGCATTGTGATTACTGCAGATTTATTCGTCAGAACTACCTTTGACATGCTTGAGAGCATCAATGTTTTAAATTATTTGGAGAATGTGGGAAAGCATCTGGGAGACAACTGCTAGGTTCAGAGCTGTTTGTGGTGCCATGGGATCGCAAGTATTTTAAGGGAATACCTATTGAATCTTTCGAGAGTATAACGTGTTTTGTGGGAGGACACAGGAGGCTTTACCCTTTCCACTCAGTGCATCACTGAATATTCAGTTCGGTCATACTCAATACTTAATGAGGGTGAGAAATATAAAAAGCTGGGTGAACTGCAAGGAAAACACTTAATTTAGTGGGAGCACTGCTCATGGTAATCTTCTTGGCTTCTCTGTGCACAGGAGTAATAACCCCACATAGCTGATAGCGTTTCCATGGGTCATTCTGGGGAAAAAATCCTGCACATTTGAGTGATACATTTTCTACAGGCACACGGTAAGATAAAGACTGAGAAAAAAAACCCCCAAAGGGTAAAAGTAACCAAATGTGGATCTGAGAATGTCTGCCCCCTTCCTTTTCAGCCAGCTGCTTCACAAACTTCCAAGGCAAGGCTGCTCTTGTTTAATGTTTCATGATAACAATTTTTACCAACAGAAACGCAGCAGTCAGTGCAAAAGACTCAGTGATTGGAAATCACTGTTTACCTAGAAAGCTCAGCCTGACTAAGGCAGTAGAAGTGAGCTCTGTAGGCTGTAGTCTATGTACTTACATTCTGGAGTTGCTTTTATCTGAGAATGTCATTTTTGATAAATAGTGCCCATTGTATATTGGGAAAAATCGTGATAGTTGGGGAAATGGAAGGCAGTGAGCAACAGAGAGGAAAAAAAGAATATTGAAAAGAAACTTTAATTATGTTGGATTCAGCTTTTGAGATGGAAAATAGCAGCATTATCCATCAGATAGCTGACCATCCATCATTCCTGTTCATCCACCCTCGCCACTGGAACATTTGAAATGCATAGTCAAAGTGCCAAAGAGACACAGCTACAAATATCCTTTGGAACATTTAGGAAATGAGGAACATGGGTTATATATCTTTAACTCACTGCTAAGAGTGGCTAAAATGAATGGCTTCTTATTAGATCCAGTTCATATTGTACTACTACTTTTAACTTGTCCAAACTTTGTGTCTCAAAGTAGAGCTAGACTTCTGCTTCAGACAGAGAAATGCTACATTAAAAAAAAGGTTTAGACCTTTACTGGTTTTAGATGTTATTCATTGACCCTAGATTTGAAAACATACCCAACACTGCTCAGAGATTTAGAGTTAATTGCAAAATTTTAAATTGCTGTACTTTAGCTTAGGGTTGGTGGGAGTTAAGGCAGTTTCCAATTGCAGTCCTAGTATTTCTTGCTTAATATTTTTTAATCCAAACTCAGGATGGTTTGTATCCATTAATATAAGGAAAAGAACTATTTTGCAGAGAATCATCTTAGACAGTGGTGAATCCCCTCCCAGATTTTAGCAGACATTAAGACATAAATTTCATGCACTGTGCTCTAATGAACACAATAAGCAACTTCAGATACCATTGAGCATTATAAACAGAGACTTCTGATTATCCTAGGAATATTCAGATTTGAATCACTAATCAGTCTGTAGAGGATGTAGGAAAAAAAAGCATTTTATTTCTAAATGCAGAATATCCAAGATCTGTGACTAAAAGATTTTATCAAACCATTTGAGATGAAAGAAACTTGGTAAAAATAGCTGAGTGGTACGCCCAGTTTAAGCATGGGCTCTGGTGAGTAATTAAAAACATTGCTCTGAACTGTGGCATTTTTAATAGTCACAATGCTGCTACTGTGGATCTGCTGGTAATTGCTGTTCTGTAAAACTGTCAGACAGGAGCAGAAGTGAAAAACAAGAGAGGGAGACTGAATGGCGCAGACAAACCACTCAGAAGTCACCTGGTTAATAACCTTGAAAAAGTTGTCAGAAACTAAATTGTGATTCAATTATATTTAATGAGTAAAGAATGACTACAGGCATTATTTGTTCTTTGGATATAGAGAATGAGTGATTTGTTGACTGTGAAAATAAATGAGATAATTCAGTGATTAGAACTGATGCTATCCATGGTAAAAAATGAGCAGTGCAAATGTATTAGCATGTCTTTTGTCACTGGAGTGGTAACAAGCAGTACCTGAATATTTAGGTGTCAGTCCTGGGATTATGATGGGCACTGGCATCCCAACTCTCAAGTCCAGAGTTGTGTTCTTCTGGTAAAAGGTACTGACAAAATAGACAGCTCTGGAGTTCTGCTCCCGTTAGACTTACATTTCAGATTCCCAATCAGAAAGCAACTAGTGTTCATTAAATATCAACTATTAAAGAATTAGATTTCATTTTACTGGCAGAGCAGTCTCTTAGTTAATGCTACTTCTTAACACCAGTAAGGGTTAGAGCTTTGTTTTGTTAAATAAAACAGGTGTGGAGAGATGAATCAGCTCACACGGTTCATACAGAGGCTGAGATTTGAACTCTGGTCTTCACAGGTCATTCTTTGATCTGTCCTGATTTTGCCATCTCAGATAAACAAACTTAATTGTGACAATAGTATGGGAAATTAGTACTACTGTTTGTTGATTTTCCAAGTTACAGTATTTTTCATCTATCCAGAAAAAATCAGGTCTTTTACCACAAGCCTAGTCACAAAGTCACCATTAAAATATCCACACAAGAGAGAGGCTGTTTTTGTTTTTCAGTATTTTCTGCTAAGTAACTTGCTACCTTGCCTCCATATGCGAGTCACAACATATTTAGATGTTTTGATGCTGCCGTTTCTGTTTAATGACCTCAGCACTTCATCACTGCATTTCTCAAAGTGGTCGGGACTGAGGACAAGGTGTTTTGTTTTAAGTGCTTCACAGAAGTAGTGGAAAGGCAAGAAAACAAATAGGTTCATTGACAGTATTAGTGCCTCTGTTTCAAGTACAAATTGTTTATAATCCATCTGTGCCTCTAGTGTCAAGGAATTATTTGTTTCAGAAACACTAGTTTAAGGACATGATATTGGGAGGTACCTGAGTGGAAAGACGGAAGATAAAAATTGAATGAAAATGTAAATGTTGCTAAGTCTTTGTGAACCTTCATTTTTTTTTTTTTTTAAATTTATTCCAATGTTATTGGAAGAATGGGATAGCTTGACTTTATGGATGTTTTTCTGAAATCTGAATATTTATTTTTTCCCCCAGTAGAAAGGGGAAAAATTATGATATATCATTAAGCAGAAGGGCAAAATTCTTCTCTGTTGTCCCCATGTAAATATGGAGCAAGAACCTTTCCCAATGTGCTAGGTCAGGATCAGTACCTGTGGAGACCCACTGAAATGACTGTGATAGCACCCTGTCAAGCAATCAGTTCCCATTGGTACAATATTGAAGTTTACTGGTGGTGTATAGCAAAATATCTGAATTAATGCCTATAAAAGTCATGCAGTGACATAATGCCACTTAGGAAATGTTCATGCTTTAATTGTTAACTTAAATTTTTTTATTTTTCTATGCTTAGATGATAAATTTGTCTTTTCAAATTAACAGTGTTGGGCTTCCCATTTTGTAGCTAACTATGGCTTTGTGATCTTTATTTACTGTCCAGGGATATTATAAAGAAAAGAAACCTAAGGGGCATAAAAAATATAGTCTACCTTTCCTAGGAACCTGTGAGTTTTTCTTTGGTTGGAGCGAAGCCCTAATCATTTCCAGTCATGTCAATGGGAGTTTGGCTCAGTTATCTTTCAACAAATATTAACAGATTGCTAGTTCAACATTCACTTCTGAAGTGTTTCTGTTGGATCAGGTTAGGCTGATGAGAAGGCAATCAGACTCATTGTTCTTTTTCAGCCCTGGTAGCATATTTTTATTCTTCTTTGTTTATGCCCTTGTCTTAGTTTCACTTTAATTTTCACCATGTTCTGATGGTTCATCTCAGAGTACCCTGAGGAAAATTTTGACCAAACACTAAGTACTGTAGATGATTTAATGAATATGAACTTGGTGATTAAAACCTCATGGCTTCTTACAGAAGGGCTTACTATAGTAACTTTGGAAAGTACAGTTAGTGCTCCTGGATCTCTTAGGAATAGGGAAGAGAAGTGAACAAAGAGAGAGACTGAGAACCCTATGAGGATTTGGGCAGAGGAATGAGAACTGGCTGAGGAGAGAAAACAGAGTAGCTGAGAGTCAGATCAGGCAGGATGGATAAAGAGCTTGAAGCTGAACAGGTAACAGACAGTAACCAAAAAAGCCCAGTGAAGGTGTGTTTGGATCCAGCTTACCACCATGTCCCTTTCCTGTCTGAGAGGCAGAGAGAGAAGACCTGCAGTGCTGATTTTCCTGTCATAATCACAAAGACTTCTGGTTGCAGTCTCTGCTTCCACACAGTTCTGAGAAATGTTCCAGCCTCACTAGATATGTGTGACTATTGACTGAGCATATTGGTTCGGAGACCTGCATTTCTCCTCATTCATCTCATGCTGCATAAAGCAATGGGAAAATTTTATTTTTATTGCATGAAATAATTTTTTTTGATGAGGCATTGGGTAAGAATGATGAAAATTTGAGATGAGAAGGGTAATACACTATTCTGGGAAGGCAGAAATTTTCTAGCTTGTTTCTCACAGTGAGCTGAGCTGTAGGTAGCCTAGCAGACTACAATGCTGGTGGGCACTTGCACCAGTATGGGACCTTGCATGGACCCTGTTGAGTGGGAGAGAACTTGAAGGAGATCATTCTCCTAGAGTCTCTTCATGATGTATGACTGAGGGCTGTTTGCAAACTGTACTCCAGATGAATGTTTCTTCACATGTTCTACTACTTAATACATTTAAGGACTGTGTATTCCTGTTCTACTTGTGTTGAACAGACCAGTGAACATCTCGTCACAGCTAATACCCGACAGATGTCTGAACTTTGCTACTGTGATAAAACCAGGCACATGCATAATGGACTTCTGGAATGTCCTTTTCAATTGCACCTGTGAGATACTCTATAAAAGAACCAGCTGCCAGTCTGCTGGAGAAGAAAATCTGCAGCTTGGACATACCACAGTCAATTCCCTTTCTAGCTTATAACTAGATCCCAGATGTAACACAAGAAAACTCAGACTAGAATTGCTACCAGAAGATTAGGTCATTGGGAAGGAAGACAGAGTGTGCATGGCCAGGGACAGGAAAGTTTGTGTTCTGTGCTTTATGGCCCTATGTAGTACAGCAGAAAAAAAGAAAAAGGAAGGAAGGCTCATTTGACTGGCTGGCAAAATCTCCTGGTGAGAAAGCAGACCTGGTTTTTTTAATGACATAAAGCCCTACCTCAACCCAGGTTTAAAACCCTACAATTTTATTTTTAAAGTAAACTTTCAGAGTTGCCCTGTACAAAAACAAAGGAAAGAATGGCAAGGCTCAATTTTTTTTCTCCTATCCCATTTACCATTGACACTACAGCATTCTGTTTATCATTAAGATAAAGGCAGTTTTTGCAATCATTGAAATGAAGGGAACACTGACAATATTCAGCAAAGTGGCAGAATCAAAACATAAATCCTAAAACTGAAAACATGGAAGAATTTGACTAATCTAGGTCTTTAGTTGGAATTAACACCTGATTAAGCCAATAGTTAAACAAGTCCTTGGCGTGCCATGCAAAAGAAAGAGATGATATTAAAGCCACTATAATAAATTGTGAGAAAAGATGTCTGAATCTTGTGGTATGTAAACTTAACCTTCAGAATGTTTGCACAGCTTTTATTGCACAGGCAGACATTTTCTTTTTTAAAATGGCCACAGCCGAAAGGCTAAAAACTGTGGGGAAAGCTTCTCCCTGACTCTAAGAAACACCTGTCCTCACACAATAGAATTTAGTGCATTGTTGAAAGAGATTTGCCATTTCTGCAAACAGTAACCCAGCTCAGAGAAAGGAAGAGGACTCTGAATCTGAATAGACTGCAATTTTGTGCGATGCTCCTCAGTGCTGTGCCTCTGTAGGAAGGGAAGGGGAAAAAACCATTTCCTTAGAGGTACATCATCAGAAAATATCCTTAGCTGTGACTATTCCTCCCAGGGGTGTCTTGGTACTAATTACATCCCTTATGCAGGAACAAAATGACACAATCTCAGATTCAGGGGAGCTGGAGTATCACTGAGTATTTTACCTGTTTCAAGTAAGGAACTAATTTGGTCAAGTGTTAGAAAACACTTGGATAAACCAGCAAAGGCTCAAAAGAAAAAGTTGTGATAGAAATCTGTCCTTGTGAATATGGTTGAAATATTATTTACAGTGGTGACCATTCCCTTTGGTATTTGTTCACTCTGCTGTGGTATGTCTTGCCAGTGTTTAGAACAGGATTAGTACCTTAGTGCTACAGCAATCAAAAATGAATGGGCAGTCAAGTCCTAAAACAAGCTATGCTTTGGGTCAAAATAACAATAACTAAAGCCTAATTCTGCTCTTCCCCACCTGGTATTTACACACATGATTTCCAGCCAAAAAAGGCAGAAGATGAGATCTAATATGAACCGAACAGGCACAATTTCTGTTTCATTTCAGCTGAACCACTGAAGGTAGGGTGAAGTAATCTGTGGTTTGAAAGTTGTTATCATGGAAGAACACAGTAGTTTTTTTTCTTTAAACATGTGTTTTGTGCTCAGACCATTCAAGTCATTTGAACATCTGCATGCCTCTCTGATCTGGATGAGGCAGATGTTTGGTGATTGCTGTAATGGTACACTTATTTTTCAGTGAAAATCTTTCCTTTGATTTCTGGTGCAACAAATAACTTACCAATGCCTGGCACAGAATTGGTATCTTTATATCTTTGTAGACATGTGCCTAATGGACATTTCAAATCAGTGAGTGCTAATACAGTTTGACGAAATAAACTGAATATCATAATAAAAAAGATTGCTACTAGCCAGGATATTATAGCATTAGTCACCTTCTACTTCATAATGTTTCAATGCCACTTTCAATGGTAGGTATTGAGGAATGGGAGAAAGCAATGTGTTACAGCCAACAGTTCTGTGATTATCTGATCCCAATATTAACAGCTATGCTCAGATCATTAATATCAGTATTTGTCCACAGCTCCATGGTGGTAAGGCAGCCAAGGCATTGCCCATTCTTTTTTTTATAGTGACAAATGCAGCCAAATGTAGTTTTTCAAATCCTCCTGTGAAATACTGACTTGTCAAAGATGACTGCTGTACCCAAGAACTACACAATGTACTCTTTACAATAGTTTCCTTCTTTTTGGCAATAATGTATTAGAGGAAACAAGATGGAATTTCTCTGGATTTGCATCTATCAACAGATTAAAGTGTTTGAAGGGTCATATAGGAGATTTATCATGTGTTTATTTGTTGGATTATAATTAAAAATGTTACCTAATGATTCACTTTTTTTCAGCTGGATATTTATCATACTGTTGTGTATCTAGTTACCTGTTTTCATAGACTTGCAAGAGTTTATTAATTTTTCATTGCATAGCTTGATCTCAAATGTACTTGAAAAATGTGGGGAACAGACTAGGCAAAAACCTATCACATATCTAAAATTCTTGGAAAATGACATAAAAGCCTACTTCCTTGTATAGCCTTCCCCATGTCTCTCTGGCTTCTGTATCTTCTTTTTCACAGAGAATAATGTAAAAGTTTGTCTAAGTTTTAGTCTCTTTTTTCATGGTTCACTTGGGGGAGTGCCTCTTTTTTTTTTTTTTTTTTGATAGAAAAAGAGGAATTTTGCTGCGCAGTAATCTTTGGTAATTATAACTCAGGATTATTTTCTCCATGTAGTTTAAAGCCTCCAAGATAAAGTGTGAAGGACAGGCTTCGAGATGTGTATTCTGATACGTCAAAGCAGGGGTAGCAGCAAACCAGGAAGTTTCCCTTCTGGGCTATCTGCATGGAGATGGCAGCCTGTCAAACTTGTAGGCAGCACCTTCCAAGCTACTGCGAGAGCAGGGATGCCCATCTTGAAAGATATTGCATATATGTAATGCCAAAGCGATAATGAAACAGTAACTTTATTTATTATCCTACTCTCTCAGCAGCTATATCACTGCTTACTAGGCAGTCATATGCTTAAGGACCAAACAGGCAAACTGATTTTGGACAATACTATTAAAACTAAAAGCTAAATGTTTACACTCATTTCACTAATGGCCTACAGTGCCTGGAGGTGGTTAATCAGGATTTGGCAGAATGTTGAATAATCTTTATTTCCTCCTGTGTTTTGTGTTTGAGAACTGTTATGTATGCCTTGTTATCGGTAGGTAAGCTGTGTATCCTGTGTTGGTCAGGGAGAAGCTCTCTGACCTGTCTTATTGGGTAGTTCAGAGGTGTAAGAATTTTCTTTTCTTTTCTGGCAGTCTTGAGAAGCAACATGGACTTTGATTCTCTTACTTAAAAGAATCAAAGACTTTCTATTCTCACAAGCGAGATACTTGCAGATTCTTAGCACCATGAGGGTATCTTCTGTCTGGTTTTGTGATTTTACTGCATCTTTTGGGCTGTTTTATCTTATATCCAGTTGTGCTTCTGTTTCAGAGGAGGTTATCTATAATACAGTAGCATTTAGTTTTTCACTTCTCTTTCATATCTAGTCATTCGGGAAGCATCTTCTGTGTTATATTTTTGAAAGCACATGCTGTGTTAAGTTTTTGGGAAGCCTTCTGGCCCAGCAGTCAGTGCACCTTTCTTCCAAAGTTTAATTAAAGTGTTTGATCTTCTGTGTATGATGTTTTGCTTTCCCAGAAAAGTTTCAGACTCTATGAGCGTGAATTGTGATGCATTATTGGATACTAATTCTTCTGGGCTCCACTCTGCGGGAAGGGGTGGACAGGAAAGTAATTACAGTAGCAAGTGTGACTTGTGACGCAAATGCTGTTTCTGGCCATTTATTGAAACAATCTCTCAGGATGATGGCAAAGCAGAAGTCAATGGTGCATGAACAAATAGGTCTTTGATAGCAGTAGCAAACCTTCCCCACAATGAATCACATAAAGGTACAGGCTGCAATGCTGATGCATAAGTATCTCTGCTGCTTTGCCAGGAGACTGGCAATAGAGGTTCTATAGTTGCTCTTCTGTTATGACAATCCATTAACATAAATCATAATCCAGATGGCTAAATTATCACTGTATATTTGTAAATTCTCTAGAATAATAAATCGCTGTCCAACTTGCACCACAGCTTTCTGCTGGGGAAGGGTTACAGACTAGTTGAACCAGTAGGTAGATGGAGGGTATGAAATTAGCAGGTCTTGTGGGCTGCTGTGTCATTTTTGTTGGGCAAACCTTATTAATCTACAAATACATAATTTACTTTATAAATTACAGCACTAAGCTGTAAATCTGGGGTCCTCTGTTGGAACTACAGAGAAGCATTTGCTTTTGCTCTCAAATGGAATGCTTTCCTCAGTTGCTTCAAATGGACTGGGTCCAAATGCAATGGTCTTTTAAGCATCCTGTAGATTTTTGCAAGTATGAGCCCACTCTCATAACTGGAGGCAAGGGCAGTCACAATAGTGTGCAACACATGGTTGAATAATATAAATACCTGGCTGTTTGCAAACCAGCATTTCCCTGCCTCAAGTCTTTGCAGTTCCACAAATTTTTGCTCTAAACAATTGTGAAGCAGATCACAGTTAAGCAGAAACACACCATGTTGTACCAATTAAGCCAGAACTTATTTGTGATCATGGTGGGGTTGAAACTTTTGTAATTATATTTGTTCATTCTGAATTTTTGCTTTTGTTTGAGATACTGTGGACCAAACCAGGAGAATTCTACCAACATGAAATAGCAACTGACAAAGTTCAGTTTCCCCCTCAGTCTATTAAGGTGCTGTAATAATACAGCATGGAGGCAAAGCTAAGGCTGTACTACAGGGCTTGAGAAACCTTTCCCAACAAAATGCCATTATTTTGATGTCAGGTGTTAGACTGATTATTGAGAAACATGGTTGTTGTTCTTCTAAAAGCTTTGGCATGGAAGAAAGTCTGTAGTATAGCCATTTAAAATGGAGAAATCCATCAAGTGGTCTAAATCCTGTGTAGTTCTGTCAGTATGTAGCAATACAAAGTCTACTGGGGTAAATTAAATCTTTGTGCATTTTGCAAACAGGACTTCTGATTTTTTTCAATGGAAGTATGTGAAGAGCAAATGCTTGGCTTTGCTTGAGCTCCTTGAATACACGCAAAGCTGAAAAATTTTTGTCTTTTCACTTTAATTGGTGAGACATTTTGAAACTTGAGTTTCTTGAGTAATGACATTGTGGACTATTTTTAAAGAGTTGTGATGCAAATGAGAAGTTGTGTCTTTTCTTTTGTATGAATCACACAGAAGGCTGGATTTTGTTTCTGTGAACAAATCTTTTACATAGCTGTATTTTATTCAGTACTGTCTGTTATAGTCACTGACATTAGTCTGCCACAGTATCATACAGTGCTGCTAGAATATTACAGCCAGTGGGTATTTCCATGTTTCCCATAAAACAGGTGCCTGTGTTGCATGTACATACACTGTATTGTGCATAGCATAACTGTGCACAATATGGAATAGAGCAAGTGTACTATCTGTGTAGAAAAATCATGCTCTTGTACAGTAAACCAAGCATAGGAATTGGTTCCTTAGATCACTCACTGCATATAATAGAGGGTCAGCAAGTGGCAAACCTCTAAAGCATTGCAAGTAAGTGCATTCAGGTAATAGAGAGACTGTAGAGCCAGTCATCAATTAATCACCTGTGTCTGTCCTCCTGATGTAGCAGAAATATGAGTTAGTTCCTAATGCTATGTATGTTGGAATATTTATGTATGAAGTTAAGAGGCATGCCTGGAACAGTAACTTTATTTGCCTGCTTTTCCAGGAAGCAACACACCATACACTTGCAAAATGTTCAATTTTTCTGCAGTGTTTATACCTAAATTTCTTTTCATTGTATCCAGGGTCATATGCAATGTGTTGTACTGACTAGAGCAACAAACTGATTTTCCTCATGGGTATTGCAGTTTGCAGAATCCATTGTTTGAGTTTTGCACTGTTGAAATTCTCCATAGACTGCTTTACACCCCATCTTCTGTCTGGCTGCCTAGCTTGAGTGATGCCTCATATTCCATAACTTATCACTCTTGTGCTGTTGCTGACTCAGTCTGACTACCAATGATTTTAGCCTTCTGTGACTAAACAATTTTCAATACAAATTGTAATTCAAAGGTAAATTTTTAGGCATTTCATCTTCCATACTTTCAAGCTTGTGTGTGACAGTGCTATTAGGCAAAGCAGCAGCTTTGTTTTGCTAATTTACTCACTTTATCCTTATGCCGATGTAATTTATAGAACCCAGCTATAATATCACCCCTGCAAATGAAATGTCCTTAAATGTACATGCATGTATCATGTGCATGAATGTTACACGTACATATCATCAGCAAGAGGAAATATATACATCATGTGCTGAGATACAGCTTCAAATAAAGACTAAGCATGTTAGAAAATGTTTTATTTCCTCAGAGAGATGACTGGCATGAAATTTAATTACATAGCTTTCCA
The DNA here is from genome assembly GCF_000695815.1 of Acanthisitta chloris. NCBI lineage: Eukaryota > Metazoa > Chordata > Aves > Passeriformes > Acanthisittidae > Acanthisitta > Acanthisitta chloris. The sequence goes on along the minus strand of NW_008679607.1, from coordinate 54,992 downwards.
CAGATTCCATCTCCAAGGGTAGAAAGAGATTGCAGGTTCTTGGAATTTGTGGAAATGACCCAGATAAGTGCATGGACAGAGCAAACCCAGGTAGTCCTGAGCCTTACACAAAAAGACGGTCTACAAAATTCTCCATTTCTGTCTCCCTTATCATATCTAAGCAGCATCACTTAATGCTTCACCAAGCCTGAAGTACCCCATAGTAACGGGAATTACCTGGAGTACTATTCTGAGATTCCTTTTTCCTGCTTCAAGGCAAAGTTAAACGGAAAGGTCGCTGCTGGAAATAAACTATACTGACAAGTTTACTCTGATCTCTAAAATCTGAATGAGTGGGAGAGAAGATGCCAATGCAATGAAATATGTTCATACTAAAATATATATGATTTCTACTTGATTAATAGGCTTTTAGTTTGGAAAAAGACTGCCACTTTCTATGTTAGTTTATCGAAGACTCAGCAACCTGGATCTACAATGCCTCACAAATGCATTAGTAGATCCACTTCAATTTTGTGAGCAACATTTCATTGCATGAAGATGATGGATATCTTAATCTTACAGAGCATGTATAAAGAGAGGTTCTTATGTATATCTTACCTGAATGTGGGTTCTTATAATAAATGTTATTTAATAGGATTGGTAGCCAAAAAATGCTGTAAATCCATTCTGAAGAAAAAATAATTTTCTAGGTTGCAAAACTGTATCAGTCACAATTCTTTACACTTTTACTTTGTAGAAAACAGTGTGAAAGCCCAGCAGAATTTCTTGGGTCACATTTCCTTGTTAAAATATGTTGATATTGACATTAAATCCTTTTGAAAGCTTACCATTTGTCCTCTCAGCACCCAAAAACATGCTTTTGAAATTTGGTATTGCTGACTTGCGTTTTCCAGTAGCACTGTTGAACTATCTGATTTTTATTTGTGCTGGGAAGCAGCAGTACAAAGAAGCAAAATAGCCATGCTTCCAGCTATTCTGCACCACAGACCTGGCTATTTACCTCTCTCATCTGTTGGGTTCTGATTTCTTCCAGAATGTGAGAGACATTGTCAAAGTGTGTTTTCTGCCAAATAGTGTAATAACACACAGTTTCTGATACAATACTGCTAATTGCTAGAATTCCAAAGAAAAAAAAGTCAGGAAATCATCAAGTGCAGTAATTTTCAAGTGCATCTGTAGTTTTCTCGGTTTCACAGCAAATTATCCCTTTCAGCATGCAACAGTGGTGTTGAATGACAGCACAACTACAGGATTTAAAACTAATCATGGAATCATAAAGGCTACAAAAGACCTCTAAGATCATTGAGTCCACGTGCAGTTGTTTCTCGAACACCTCCAGAGATGGTGACTCCTCCACCTCCCTGGGCAGGTTTTTCCAATGCTTAACCACCTTTTCAGTGAAAAAACTCTTCCTGATGTCCAACCTGAACTTCCCCTGGCACAACTTAAAACTATTTCCTCTTGTTCTGTTACTTGTTTTCTGGGAGAAGAGACTGTCACTCACCTTACTAAAACCTCTTTCGTGTAGCTGCAGACAGTGATAAGGTCCTCCCTGAGCCTCTTTTCCTCCAGGCTGAACACCCCCAGCTCCCTCAGCTGCTCTTCGTAGGACTTACTCTCTAGACCCTTCACCAACTTCATTGCCCTAAAGATCTATTTTGTGTGAAGAACATAACGTAAAGCATTGTGTAGGAAAAAAATACTACATTCATAAGATATACAGAGTTTACTGTAAAATGATCACCATTCATTAAAAATGTAGATGTAGAATCCTGGTTCTTTAGAACTTGATGACATAACTGCCATAGTTAAACTAAAACAATGACTCCAGGTGCTAAAATGCCAGTAAAGCAGTAAACATCCAGAAATGGGAATTAATGGTCTTTGCTTTTAAAGTCCATATTATTATTAATGGAAAGTCCAGTTCACACTCAGTTCATCTTTACTGTCAAATTTGGGCCTCATGGCAGTACAGTATGGGAGGGTTATTCTTCATCTATTTTTCCTCATAAGCTAGGAATGAACCTTCCCACCTCCTCATTCTCTCCAGAAGTCCTTTGCCTAATGAAGAATCATATTAAAATCAGTAGGATGTCTCCTTGACTGAGGTAGCACTCAGCATGAACAGTCGTGGCAGAGCTGGACTCTAAATTGACATCCTCATTCTTCTGCCCGTTTTCTCTCCCAGTGTCATTCCATTGATGCCCAAGTAGTATCAAACGTGCATGACTGCTGCAAATTCTAGTTCTGATACTGCTGGAAGGATGATGAATTATTTTTAAAATCCACAGAGTCTTTTTCCCATTTCTTTAGAAGCAATAATTAAAGAGATTTGCATATAGGAAAAATGTATTGTAACATTGTAAAACAATGGGGATATGAGACGTAGGACTGGAATTTAACTGTTGAAATACTGGTTACTTCATTATTTTGTGATTTCTTCATCCTTGCTAGTCCCATTCCTACTAGCAGGATAATACGCAAACTTCCCTGCATAGAAGTACCGACAAACCAGATGAAATTTCTATTCAGTTCCAAAATGTTTTTGTTTGTGAGTATATGTTAATTGTTGCCTTGGGCAGGAAGGAGACTTGGGAGGAAAAGGATCTGATCCTGAAAATATACCCTGTAGGGCCATGTGCCTCCCTCATGCTAGACAGTGACAGAACATGCTAGCAGAACTGACTGCTATTGGATGGATGTGTCATGTAGAATCGTGGAACTGTTTAGATTGGAACAGGATTTAAGATCATTGTGTCCAACCATAAATCTAGTGCTGCCAAGTCCACCTCTAAACCATATCCATAAGTGCCATGTCTACAGTGTACTTATTGTACTAATTGTAGTTCTGTTTATAAAATTACTAAACAGAAAAGTCACCTGTTTGGTGACGAGTAATAGCAAGGAAAGCTCTCTTTATATATTTAATGGCTATTATAGTTTGATTGGTTTAAGTAGAGCAAACACTGTTATTTTCAAAGATACAAATAGGATCAGAATGAAACCTTACTAACTACATTATTTCCCTAGTTTGCTTTGTTAAGGAGTTCCAAATTAATTTAATCTTAGTTAATGAGCTTCTAAAATAAACTGTTACTGGTAATTGTTTTCACTTGTTTCAGACATTTTTCCAGATTAACCACATTTAGCAGTTATGCTGAGTTTTTTACAACCCACTCATTTACTGTTCACAGCTTTTTGGCAAAATTTTACTGTCAATTAGCATGAATGCTAAGCCTTTTCATTGTTGATAAATTAGCAAAAGAGAGAGACAAGTTCTGTTTCCAATCAAGTTACTACAAAAATTCTCATAGATTTCAGCTGGAGTAGGAATAGTCCCTCTAAAGGTGAGATATTCTGGCTTGAAGCTGTTGGGTAGGTATGTAGATAGTTAACTAACAAACTTCTTAAAAGCCAGGATAAAGATGAGAGGCTCAAATTCTTCACTACGAATTCTGTACAGCAATTTAATTTGTATAATGTGCCACAGGAAGGTGATGGGGTTAACCCTAGCTTATGTTATCTGAGTATTTTGTCCCGAAGACATAGTTAAACTCATAGTCACTGTCACAGAATTGATGAAACATTGATCATTGATGGAATGCAATTTAGAATGATCTGGTAAGTGTTTCTTCTGTTAAACGATTTCTGATGTTTTTGTATATACTCTTATACAAGGGCTCACTCTTAAGAGAAAATATTCTGATCAGAGAGTGCAAACTATTAAAGTTTAGATGAAATGATAAGAATTGGTTAGATCTATTTTTTGACTGCTTCTTCATTACCACCTTACCATTCTACACCTCTTCAGATGGAAAATATCTCCAGGGAATTTCTTGCATTGCTTTGAAGAGCAATACTGTACTATCAAAATATGGAAAACATCAAGAAATGAACTGCAGCGATGTTTGATTTTGAACACAGATGATGACCAAAATACCTATAGATATAGTTTATCTAGGTGTTTGCGAAAAACATCAACTAAACAGAGCTGTTTTTGAATAAATCGGTGATGTCAAAAAATGTGGTTGGTAGAAGTAGTGGTCTCAGAGAGGGAAGGAACACAACCATTTTCTAAGGTGTGGCTTCCTCTGAGCCAAACTTAGGCTATTCTAACAGTGAACATTTTCTTGGTCAGGTCTGCTGCTTCAAAAGTTTCTGTGCAAGCCTGTCAGGGACCGGAGGAAAGGTTGGCTGGCTCAAAACAGCCAGGTGGGAAAGCAGTGGGGGAACAGGGTGAGCTCTGTGCAGGTGGCAGTGGCTGCTCCCCACACCCCTTGAGCCTTAGCAGGTAACTGGTGGTCTGCACTGGAATGGCCTCAGTGACCTCAGGGCTCTGATGTGAGCCCTGAAATGGTGGCAGTGACCGTGTGTCCTTGCTGCAAGCCCCCAGATGGATGCCAAAGCAGCCTGGCTCTGCCTAAAGTGCAGCACAAGTGTAACCTCACCCTGAGAAGGGTCCTGGGTGAAGGGAACAGATAAAAGGACTGTGAGACATGTGCCACGTGGTGCCCCACTGCTCTGGGTTCAAACTGGCTGAGATCATGCTGGATCCACAGGTGGTGTCTATCTACCTCTTTTTCTCATCTATTTTTCCTTTTTTTTCCTCTTTACTTTCATCTTTTTACCTCTTGTTTTCTCCTTCTCAATATATAAGTGGCAAGCTGCACTGAGAAGTATCCCCTTAATGACTCGCTAAGTGCCAGGATCAGTGCCCAGCTAAGGGCTTTGTTCTCTAAGGTGTGCTGAGTTTAAGTTTGCACTGTGTTTGAATGCTGTGAAGTTTATTGATTTGCCTTTTGCCAAGTGTCTTATTCTACCCGGATGGGCCAAAGTTTATAAGTAAAAATTATTAGTTAAACCTCCTGAGAATTGCATTATTTCTCCCAGAGTATTTCAACATTACCTTCTCCTCAACCCACCGAGTGGACTGGGGGATTTTAATTTTATATATATATGTATACGTATATATATATGTGTATGTATGTATGTATCAGACCTGAGAGCACACCCCATTATGGGCTTGCTCTTGCTTAGCATATTTTTGAAGTAATGGATCTATTAAACATAAGGATGGAAGCAATCTGCAGAGCACTTATTGACAGAGGTAATCTAGAAAGGTTATGTTCCTCCCTCTGGTGGCTGATTACTTTTACCCTTTAGAAACAATGATCTTTGATGAGGATGGTGTATGGTGTTCAGAGGGACTATCTGTATCTGTTGCTCGATGTCAGCTGCAGAAGAGTTGGAAGTCTGTGCATTTGTAATGTTTCCCAGTTTCTCTGGTTCCACACTGTGTTGACACCAATAGTCTTTCTCTACTAATTATCCATCTTCTATTTCCCTCATTCTTACTTCGTTTTACTCTGTCCTTGAGCAGAACTAAACCATTGAACAGAGCTGAAGTTTATTAATTCATTATCTTATAATTCTCACACACATATCTGCAATATCCTACCATTTCTTTAGCTGTAATTTGATCATGCCGTATTGAAAAAGGTCTTATACTATTCACACCTTATTATGCTTCAAAATCATATTTAGAAATCTCAGTATTCTAAAATGAAAATAAAATAGTTAAAACTGAAAAAAACCAAACTGAAACAGTCATCAAGAAAAATACTTCTTCAGCAGCCTGCAAAAAAAAAAATAGTGGAGCTCTGTGTTTTTAATGTATTGAGTCAGATAACTTCCTTCACTGGATCAGGAGATCTAGTCACCAGATCAATAGATCCAGTCACTATTTTTTTAAACACACTTACTCAAACACAGCATTGCTCTTTTGTGTCCTACTAAAACCAGACAAGGAATTCTGAGGTGGAAGTTTAACTAGCGACTTGTGTAATATCATACACATGCTGGTGCTACTGGAGAAATGAAAAATAATAGCCAGAGCTTTCATTAGCAATTGATTTATAGGAACCTGTAGTGTTAAAACTATAAAGTGGGAATAGGAATGAAAAGCAAGTTGCTGGTCTATTAACATTAGAGTTCAAAATTATTCCTTGTTCATGTATAATTTCTTGAAGTTTTATGATGTTATATATCACACATCCTGTAGAAACCTGTACATTTCAAAACAAACTGAGTCTGAGTCCCTTGACAGGGAAAAATCGTTTTTTGCAGTTTAAAAATGGGTGCCCTGATTTACATGGAATTGTCTGCAGGCTGAGCCTGTTTTGTTGCTGGAACAGTTCAGTACAACCACAAGCATGTGGTGCAGTGACTTTTATGCACTAGTCTTTTACTTCTCTCTCAGTGGTGGTGTTATGCAAGGCACTTTTGCTAGGTGATGTGGTGCATATTCCACAACAATGTGGTATTCTGTCGTTTAGTGTAATTTGCACATTCCAAGAAACAATTCTCTAACATCTGGCACTGCTTGACATTGTTGTTCAGTGAATTTTGTTCCCAGGCACTTAGAAGAATCACTTGATTTCAGGATCAGCATGGAAATGTTGCAGTATAGCATAGTTCTAGCTATGTCTGCAAATATTTTGTGTGGTTGTGATGTCTGTATTATGATAGAACAACATCAACAAGAAAAAAAAGAAAGTGAGTTAAATAGCTTTTTCTGTGAAGAGAAAGAGAGGCTGTAATTTTGAATTAATGTATGTTTAAAGGGCACAACATGTGAAATAGTGAGCTACAACTGTGTTGGTTCACTGGAGTGTTGTTTCCAAGGTCACAGCTTGTTTTTCATGAAACACCTGCAAGAAAGATATGTTTCATCTTTCTTTTCTTCCTCTTCAGTAAAAATTAAAAGGAAATTCTAATTTTCCAGATTTTACATTTTGAAGTATATACAATGCAGAGAAATAATATATTTTCAGTCTACAGCTGACTGATGTACAAGTTAAGTGTTTGGAAGAAAAATTCCTTGTTTAGTATGGAGAAATATATTACACTAAAAGGAGACTATCTTTTCTCCAGTATATTTATAGAACAGGAAAAAGCCCCTAGCTATCTTCCATTTCAGGCTTTTAAAAATGTTAATGTAAAAGATATGTATGAAGTTGCTTTTATATTCTTTAAAAGATGAGTTATTAAAATGAAATTAGAAATCCTGATGAATAGTATTTGGATAAAATGAGAAACTCTTCTAATGGATTTTTGTAAAATTTTAATGGATCAGTTTACAAAGAGATAGTTCTTTTATAGAAGTTAAAATGTTGCACACATATTATATTTGATATGTTAAAAGAGTGTCATTATCAACAGAGAATGTGATATCATAAGTCATTAAAAAGCTAAAAGAGAAATTGCCTAAACTTTGATTTTAAATACGGGGATAACATGATCCTGTGATGCTGTGGAGACTCAAACTCATTCCAGAAAGGCAGAGCAATGAATAAATGCCTTGACCAAGAAATTAATATATGTTACTGGAAAAATTAAGAAATGAGCTTTACATATAGATTGATAATCATAAAATGTAATGCAGTCTTATGGACAAAAATAATTAATTTACTTCAATATTCTCTAGCAATTTATAGATTTTTAAAATATAAATTAAGAAGACTTTATCAAAGTCTTGATGTATTTGCATATACATCACTTCAGGAATATTAGGAAAAAAGCAATTGATGGATAACTCACAGAACTTATTTCAGCAGCCAGGTTCATCCACAGCTTTGCTAGAATGGCAGACTGATCTACCATTCCAGCCTAGTAGAAGTGTCCAGCTATTAAGGAAGGAAGGGACTTGCTACTCAGAATCTTCATAAAGAAAATCAGCTGCACACTATCTCCTTATTGCCAAAGGTGAAGGTCCTGAATAAGAAGTATCTTAAAACTTAGGGCACTGGAATTGCTGAAAAAGTGCTAGGATACTTCCTGAAAAATGTGTTATATACAAGCTTGGGCAGAATGTGAGTGAGAGATGGGTAGCCCATCTTCATTGGTAAATCAGTACCTGCCAGTGAAGGTGGTGACCAAATTGATAAGTTCTCCTATCATGATCTTCAGTTCCAGAAAGTTTCCATGAACTTGGGAAGAATGTTGATGGTCTGTTCATCTTTAAGAAAGGAATATTATTGGACATTTACAAAATTATGAGAAAATGAAAGTTCTATAACGATTAGTAAATACACCCTTGGTGTCTGTGTGCTTACGTTAATCATCTCAAGAGACAAGGTCGATACAAATGGAACCACATAGCTCTTGGCTTACCAAGAACCATGCAATCATCATGGTTTCATTGGGAAACAGAAGTGTGCAGAGACTCTGCCAGTAAATGCGTTTGTAAGAAGTACCTGGACAAGGACTAAACTAACTATAAGCAACTGTACTGCCTTTAGGGATGAACCAAGTGTACATGTAATTGGCCATTAATTTTTTCATCATGAGCCCTAATGTCTTAATTTACATTCTATATGCATTCAACTGATGATGTGTTGAAAATTTTTGTAGGCTAAGTACATCTAAATATACTTTTCTATCAGGTGCCATGTAATTGTGCATTCTGACAGATACCTCAACATCATGTTGAGATTCCCACTTTTATAAATGCAGAGCTTGAAAGCCAATACTGACTTATGCTGTAATCAAAACTAATCCTATTACCAGGATTTCTGTTGCAGTTTAAGCCATCATGATCATTGTAGAAGATAATCTGTTGTAATAAGACTTAGCATGATCCACATGTGAGTTGAAGCTCAGGTGAAATGCAATTTAAGATATATATTGTGTCTGGTACGAGGTGTGCATGTAAAGGAACCTCTTGCACAAAACAATACTTAGTAAGGGTGTGTTGCACTCTATCCTGAGCATGTGACTGAAGGGAGGGACATTGCTGTTGTTTGCTCACATATGCTGCACTTATTCAGAACTGGACCATACTATCTAGACACCCTGTGCTTTGACTAAAAGGTTTGTATGAATGCTCTGTGCACTCTGTACTTCAGAAAAGGTGATTCTCTATCACCCTCCACATACAAATTGTTATGTCTTGATTTGTCTTCTGGTTTTAGGCAAAATAAGCCTCTTCCAACTGTTAGCCTTCAGCACAAATCACAATAAGAAACAGGAGCTCCCCAGTAGTTTTTTTTCTCTCTCTTGTGTAATGTTTGTTCTCTCTAACAAGGTCCAGAATACAAGAACTCTTTGGGAGACATGTATTGCTTAAACCAACCTCTTCCCTATGAGGGTATTACCACCATGCCAGTATGTGCACTGGGGATTTTCCCCAGTGCTTACTTGGGTGTATTATAGGAAAAGAGACTTTGTGACTGGGAATAGGAATGTCTTCAGAGCTGTGTTCATTACCAGCTCATTACTTTCCTGCATGGCCTGTCTCTGAATTCCATGTCACTCTGTGCCTCCTGATGAGTGAGTGACACAGGTTTATACTTTCTACCATGCTTCTTCTATTTATTTTTTCGTTGTTTTCATTGTTTGTGGCTTTTTGTTCATTTGTTTTTGATTGGATGGTTTTTCTCCTGCTTAAATTATAAGCTCTTTGGGTTTCTTACAATATGACTGTCCAGTGTGTAGGATACAGAGCAACTTGATGGTATTTTGACTGAGATAATTGGAATTCTGCAGTTAACTACATATTTATTTGCTGTGCTGGATTTGGACTTTATAACTTTTTTTTCCCATATTCCCTTATCAGTTGGAATTCTGCATGCAGAAACATTAAATCCTTCTAGTGTTTAAAAAAACTTTAGTGGTATTTTAAAATTGTGCACCTAAATTACTTAGTTTCCCCCACACCTCTAGCTCTCTGCACTTCTGCTTTTGTTTATCAAAGGTACCTTTAGGAGAGTGTTCAAGAGCAATGAATGACTGGAGGAGGTACTTGCAAATTGCAGTTTAACTTAGTAGGAAAGAAGGTGAAGAAAATTACTAGAAACAGCATCAGGAGGAGTATTTAACCTC
>NW_008679607.1:35514-45098 GCF_000695815.1 Acanthisitta chloris | reverse complement strand
GGAATCTTGCACTAGCAAGCACTTAAGCTAGGTGTGTTGGGGAAGAGGTTTACATAAGTATTTCATGCTAGGTGCTGTTGGAGACAAACAGAAATGTATAGATCTGTTCCAGAGTAGCAATTCCTCTTCCCCTCCGAAAGTGTACTACAAAAAGTCACAGTCCATTTGTTTCTTCTGTTGGCTGCTGCCTGTTTAAAATCATGCATTGATTTCAAGCTCTGTTTGAATGCTGAGTAGGACATGAACCCAGACCAAAAGGTCTGCCTACCAGTGCAAGGAAAACACTAAGTTTTACCTGAAATTGTGCTGCTAGGTTTGCTCCTAAATTTGTGACCATAACCGCAATATGTACTGACAAGCTATTAACAAATGCTTTCTGCACTCTTTAATGATCTGCCTCAGGTTTGAAAAGCATAACACTTAACAGGCCATCTGTTAAAAGTGAGCAATATAGTGAAATAGGTAGGTGCAGATGTTGACTGCAGAATATACTGTCTAAAGACTGTATTCTGATAGCTGGATTCCTGTTGCTGTATGAGTTTTGTTCTTTACTGCGATGGCAATGAAATGAGCAGGTTTTCTCAAGAAGTAAGGTATTATTTGAAGATGCTGATCTTGGACTTGGTCTTCTGAACAATTAGGTTTTCTCTCAATGGTTGTTAGTACACTAGCATAAAACTATTATTTCTATTGAGCTACTGGTGTAAGTGAGCTGAAAACCAGCTCTGCTACTTCCTGATTACACTTTAAAATTTATATCCTTTAATATCTTGGCAAATGAAAACACCATAAATTTTAGATTGTATTACACTGTTTTCTAAGGCATGAATATGACTGAAATTTGAAGTCAGCAAGAACAGTGTCTCCTAGTGAACAGCAAAATCTATTTGTGTCCTGAGTGTCTTTGTCAATATAAATCAGAAACATGAACAGTGAAAGAATACTATTCAATTACTTTTCTGTGTTAAAAAACCCCAAAACTGTTCTGCATAAATTTTTGCGTACTTTTATATATTAGATACTGCTATGCAAGTACTGCTTTCCTAACTGCCTTGCTATAATAGTATTTGGAAGATAGAGAACCTCTTCTCAAAGAGGATTTATGGCCCCACAGAGTTAGTAGATAGATTTTGAATGCTCACCATAAGAAACAATTTATTTCTTCCCTAAACCAATGCACTAAATTATCACAAAACACTTGGTTGCATTGATTTTGAACTGATTTTAAAGAAGCACTTAGTTGTACTCTGGCTGTTGAGTTTGTAAGAGCTGTACAGAAATGAGGGGATCCAAAGCATATCTCATGATCACATGAAATTAGCTTACTTTGTGATAGCAAATGAAACAACATACGTCAACCAGGGATAATATAAATAAATAGAGATAAGTAGAAATGAACATCAGGAACTAGCACAAATCACACAAAAGCTGTTCTCTCTATGAAGTATTTTTCATCCAGCTGCCATTATTAAAACAGTCCTGTCAAGCTCAGATTTAATCCTTTTTTCTATACAGATTTGTTCTTCTGGTGGTTTCCTGCTTCTTTTCCCCACCAGCCCTTCCTACATGTTTAAAAGTAATCTTTTTTCTTCGCTATTTTTTTGTTTGCCTCTGTGAGTGAAAACTGCATCAGTTGGCAGCAATAGATGAATCAACTGAGACAAAGCAAGAAACCGTGCCAGCCAACTCCTCCATCAAAGGTTAAGGATAGCAATTGACAGGGGTTTCCCAGGTGCATCTTATCATCTAGACAAAGTGGTGCACAAGTGGATTGTGTGGGCATTTTATATTGGTGTAAGACCTGAAAATGTCTAGTCTGGCCAAGTTTGCTACTGCTCCTACACGCTGAACTTACAGAAATGACCAAAGTGTGTGTGTTGTATACTGCAGCCACTCAGTGCTCACAAGCTTGTGCATGGATGGGTTGGCATGCTATGGTAGTGCTGAGGATGTGCAAGAAGCACATTGCCATGTATCTGCTGCCCATTTACTTGCACCTTTGTAGGAAATTCATTGCCTCTGTTCACATTCCCTTTCCCTTCTTATGCATTGGGTTAATTGCACAGATGCAGAACATGTTCTGTATTAGAAATGCCCTGGCAATGTTGGATTTGTTGTGCTCAAAGCCCACAGCATGTGCATATCTATTTCTGACTGGGAAGTATGGACAGAAGTGTTCAAATATGACCAGAGTTTTTCTGGCTGCTGTGGTGCCTTCTTAATCTGGGACTTGCTTGCTCACCATAGTGCCTGAAACTGACTCCTTCATCTTTCAAGTTTTCCAGTAAGTTGAGTTCTTTGGGTTCACCTTTAGCAATTCAGGTTCCTAAGCAATGGCAACATGGTTATCTTTTGCCCAGTGACCTACAGGAATGCTCCAGATAGCTGACACCCTAATAAATAAGCTCAAAGAAGTTGATATTCTCTGCTTAAAATGTTTAGGAGTAGAAATAGTGCCATGTGATGGAATTTTCTTTTAATGAACAGCTGTGAGAACAGTTTGATAAAGCCTGGAAATATGTTGGATATTCATGAGTAACAGTTCCTTCTCAGAAATGAGCTTTGATGTCTGAATACAGGACAGAGAGAAAAGTGGTAAACGGAGGAGATAATTTTGTTTGCTGCTAATAATTTATCAGCTCTAATCAGGGTGAAACCTATCCATTAAAATGTATGTGGAAATGTGATGATAGTATTAGGAGTGCCTTATTATTGTTAATTCATTTAGTACTCAGTGTAATAGCACTAATCATAATTAACTTCTCTGGTATTAATAGGGTTGTCACACAATATGTACTGTATTTGTATGAGAATTCCACTCTAGATTCTCATTAATTAAAACACCGTAAAAATGCCAGCGCTTTAATTTGCCTTGTATTAAATACCATGAGGAGGCTTCCAAGTTTTTCCTATTAGAATTTATCAAAATAATACTGCTACATTAATTTTAGCCAGAAATAATAGTTTGTAAGCACCTATTTATCAGCTAATTAATTTACTGTTTAAGTCTTTCATTTTTCAGGGGATTACTGTTGCTAATGGACAGAGGAAGAACCAATGCTGGAGTTTTTGTGACGCTAAATATCTGGTGTTTTATGAATGTTTCTTTGCCAATCTTCACAAAAGACTTGGTGTCAGGGTCCTGCAGAACTGGTGTCTCCCTGGGATGGGGGCGTGGGGACTAGGTGCTATGGGGGCTCTGTTGGGGCCAGGCTGGAAGCCAGGTCCTTGCTCTCCCACCACTCTGGCCAGGAGCAGGGCAGTCAGGGACAGCTCCCACTCTGGGCACCAGGTATCTGCCTGGGAATGGTGCTGGACTGAGGCCAAGCCTGGATGTGGGTCTGCAGGTGGGGGTCCATGTCTGGTGCCTGAAGCAGGCACAGTTGTGACTGGTACAGAGGGAGATGCAATGCTAGTGGTGGCCAAGGTGTGGAGGCTTAGGGTGAAGCAGCTTCTGTGGGCAGGAGGTCTTCCTTCCTGCAGCACTCCCTGGAGCCTCTCCAGAGGCACCAGGAGGAAGGGTCAGCTGAGTGGTGCTGTCTCCAGATTGGCCCTGAACACAGGCAGCCAAACCTCCAGAGGGTGAATGATCTCAGGATCCTTCCCAAGGTGTTTCTGTTTGGAAATAAAGAACAAAGGCAGCGTATTTCTAATGGCTGTATTGTTTGCTTTAGTGCTCTATATGATTACTCCTCTGCAGAGACTAATTCTGAGATCTTTAGCAGCCTTTTCACTGCCTCCTGCTTTTTCCTAAGCCCACGTCTTGCTGCGCTGCTTTAATTAATCCTTTTGGTTGGTTTATGGTAATCTCTAGAGCACAGACACTGGCTGAGAAATTCTTGATTTCTTTGACCTCCAGTAGTAAGTTTCAGCCTTTGGCATGCCAAAACTGATGGCTGCAAGGTGGAAATGCTGCTGTTCACAGGCTGATGTATGCTCTGGATGTGAGCACCAGCAACACAGAAAGGCAACAGTTGTGTGATTTTTTTTTGTGTTGATCAGTGTACATCAGGCCTGTGACCACTTTTGGGCAGCTCACATTGCTGGCACAAGGTGCTTCTTGTGAAGTCTTCTGGACCCAGAATTGCAGCCACAATCCTAGTTCCTACTCCTGTCCAGGGGAGTTTCACTGCTGAACTGAAGAAAACAGATATTGTCTGCTGCCTTTGTCTATGACAGAATAAGGTGGGGATACATGGGGGGTTTGGTATCCAGGGAATAAATCCATATTGTGTATTGCTCTCTTGTTCTGTACATTCAGGCTGGGCCAACTGGAGGCTAGTTCTGTTTTAGGAATCCCATGGCTCCTGTGATAAGGGGTGGTGTTCACACTGCCTGCTTTCAGGCAACCCACCACAGGAGATAATGTGATAAGAGGCAGTGCTAATGTCCCTACAGTTCAAGCTCTTGTATGTTCTTCAGTCGGTTCATTGATGTTATTAGCACTCAAGGCATTAAAAAAATCATTACTTAGACCCTACTTCCTCAGCCCAAATACAAGTGTGTCTTAAGAAATCCCGAGAGTTTTCTTTGTTGTGTCTCCTCTTTGCCTTTTGGTTCTTCCATATATGCCATCTCTGCTACCCTAGGTTATGAGAGCTGTAGATTCTCACATTAGCAGATGAATCATGGAACCGAAAGTAAAACACAAAGTAGCCCGTGGCCACACACCAAGCTGTGACAGTATTAGAATATGAAATTAAGAGTGGGACATTTAAACCTGATGTGTTAGAGAAGCAGCTGGAGTTGTACCTTGAGTGATGACTTGAGGGACTGGCATGCAATGCCTGGTTTGAACTGGTGTTATTGATCCAGGAATTTGTAGCTCTATACAGTACCAAAAGAATCTCGTCTCTATACTTTCCTAATCTGCAAATGTCTTATGGCGTGTTTTAGCATATTTGATACTTTATGTTTTAGAAGTAGGTAAGATGAATCTAAACTTTAGAAGATCTTTGTTTTCAGACTGAGTGCTTCAGGATCTGCAAACCATCACAGGGTTAATTAGAATTCATGTTTTCCTTTATATTTTTATGTTGCCTCATTTGTATTCAGGGCATCTCCTGAGCAGGGTTTATTTTGATAGATTATTATCCACAATAAATTGAAATACCTTCCACAGTGCTCTCTGTAAGATAAGAAAAATTACTTGAGTTATATTCCTAAATCCTCAGTGACTGTGTCAGTAGATTGATTCATGCTGTAGGTTTCCACCTTCATTTAAACATTGCAGAAATGAGCCTGAAGCTTAATAATTTTTATCAGCTCTCTAAGAAAATATTGGAAATTGTTAATTGATTGTGCTTATTAAAATATTTATGCAGCAGTAAATTAATCATTCTTATCACTGGTACACACTGTGGTCCAAAATCTATCCATCAATTCAGCCATCTTCTATTCAGTTTTGTTTTCTTCTGTCATGGGGCAGTTTGTGACATGCTTGTGTTATGTCTGTAGTATAGTACAATAGAATGAATACACTTTTGATGCCAGCACTATTAAGGTAGCTGTTTATTCATGTTGAAATAATACCAAAGTGAACAGATCACATGTCTCACAGCCAGGTCCCAAACTTCAACACAATGAAAGGTGTAAAAATGTGTCTATGGTCACTGTCCAAGTAATGATTGTTCTGAATATAAAGAAGTATATAAGAAATGGTGTTAACATGGCAGAAATATATACTATCACTTGAATCAAAATTCCTATTTAGAGATGGTAAAACTTGTCTCCCAGTACTGGGAAAGGCTTTTGAGGAATTGATAGCAGTGAGATGTGACTCAGGTCATCTAAGATATGAGCTGTTTCCTGGAAGATTCCCTTCTCACTCTGTAGGCAATTGGAGTGCCTAAACAGTTGCCTTAAGGTGGAGGTATTGCAGTGTCTGAGTAAGGACAGTTGCCTTAAGGTGGAGGTATTGCAATGTCTGAGGTAGGACTGAGCCTTACATCTACAATACATAATTGTAAGTTTTAAAGACTTGTAAAAATTTTTCAGACTCATGAGAGACAAGTCATTTTAGTGGATGGTGAGCTGTTCCTGTCTGGCTGGGTGAACTTTGAACAGCTCTTTGTCAGCTCTTACTCAAAGAAGTCTTTTACCATCTTCATACAACACCCAGTGCAGTCAGATTCTGAGATTAGTGAAATCTTTTGTACACTGTAATAAAAAATGCTACAAATTTCAACTTTAGAACTCCCTTTCTTTGCAGTGTGTTGTGTTTTGAAGGTATCTTGGCAGTGCATCGTCTTGTCTGTCTTCTCACAGCCGTGGGAAGGCAAAGCCATGCACTTCTTATGCAGGCCCTTGTCTAAGGAGGACTTGTAGCATATCAGCTGGAAAAAACCTGAAATTGTGGACCAGTTGTCAAGAATTCTAACAGGAAAAATGATATATTTTGATATTTTTTCTTCTTCCTGTTTTCTTTCTTCTTTCTGGCAGAAAATTCATGTTCAATTCATGCTCATTTGTGAAAAGTCTGTTTTCTAACTTGGTGTAATGCTGTTGATTGGCAGAGATGAAATGGGCTGCTTGCTTATAGTTTTTGTCAATGGGGAAGAGTCCCTTTGATATCCAGAGATAATCTGATCATAATAGGGAGGTCAGGATATACTTTTGGTATACTCAGCTCATGAGGTTCCTGCAATAGATTTGCACCACTGTGTGAGGCATGAGTGACATTTTCCCATGTGTATAGAGTCGGCCACCAACATCCAACTGTGTGAACAGAACAAGAGATTTTATAAGGGCAGAGGAGTGGAGTTCTCCTTTACAAGCAAGGGCTGCAGAATCTTGGCTTTCCCAGAAAATGGAAGCTGGAAAGTGATGCAGTAAAATTCCATTGCTATATTAGCAGGTATTACTGTTCTTCCTCTCCCCCTGTTTAATCTTAAAGGCACTGTTGGTGTCAGAAGAAAGAGAGAAATTTTCAAACCTTTGAAACAGTGAGTTTCTGAGACATTTTCCTACTGCGTAGTGGAGAAAAAATGGACAGCAGTTTGTGATGGATGTTAATAAATTGAGTAGCAGAAGACATACAATAGCAGGAGACTAGGCTAAGAAACTGGAGGTCCTTTCCAGTGTTGTATTTCTGTGGAGAACTTAATCCTCTCTTGTGTAAATAATTCCATACTTGCTACACCAAGAAGTGGATTACACTGCATTATCTTTTCCTGAGCTCTAAATTTCTTAATCCTATCCTCAACCTCATACAGGGAGAGCCATTTGCCTAATACTTTGCTCACATTCATAAGCAAATTGGCTGGGAGGAGAAGGGGAAGGAAAGGAGCAGGAACAATCTGATGTGACCTCATGTACTTGCTGTTACAACTGCTCAAACTTTTGACTTACTGTAATGAAATGTTGTTTGAAAATCCATCTTTAGAGCTAAATTTTTTCACTGATATTTTTTAGTTCTTGGTAAAGTTTGAGGTTATTTTCTTTTTAATGCTGCTGTCCCTTTCTCTCCTTCCTTCTGAGCAGTCCTGAATACCAGAGTGCAAAAACCCAGAATGTCCTGACTCCTTAAACTGCACATTGCTGACACAAGTAAAGGCTAACCTGATAACTTGGGGATGTTTTGGGGATAGACTAGAGAAAAATAGAAGATCTATTTCTTCTCAAAACTTGCAAAGCTGAAATCTCATTTCTGAAGTGTCATAAAATCTGTACTTTACTGAGACAGGTTGCATCCTTTAGACAATAACTGGCATTGGCTGTGCAGGGAAGTAAATGGCATTGTATAGAAAAGGAGGTAATTCACTTTGTCTGGAGGAAGAAGACAAAAGGAAAGTGTAAGAATTTCAAGCAGTTTATCATGCAGAAATAATAAGCATCCTCTCCAAGTCCTCTCCATAGACCTGGCTCTGTGGATAAGGGACCACAGCCTGGAAGCCTTCACCTGAAAACATTCTCTTATGAAAATTTGAGAAGCTAGATGAAATCCTGATCATATTGAAAAGCGGTAAGATGTTTTGGCACTGACATCAATGAGAGTAAAATTTTATTCATTTTATTTAACAGTTATTCTGTGTTCATAAAGTGCAAGGTATGTACTTTTTACTATGGCTGTACATGGAAGAGTTATGTATGTACCTATTGCAAAAAGGTGTAGCTTGTCAGTTAATATGCCACAGGCTTTGTTGATGGGATATGAGCTAAAGGAATAAATTATTAAGAGACTACTGGCTCTGAGATACTGCAAGGGCAAAAATATGTATAGTTAGGACCAGATGTTAAACTGGAATTTAAAAATTAATGTTCTGCATGCAGGACGGCTATGGAAGCTGAAAGGCTTAAGCAAGATGCAAACCTTTCAGGGGAGATAAAAACCTCAGTCCTCACCACTGAAAACTGGAAACCTTTCTGTCAGGAAAAGCTTTTGATCTGTGAAATGGAGATAACAACATTCCTCTTTTCCTTTCTTTTATTTGTTAGTATCTTCTGGCCAGATACTATTAGTAATAATGTATTTACATAGGCTTTGTTATAATGATCTGTTTGTATGAATCTATAACAGTACCAAGAAGAATTCACTGATATTGATCAAGTCAGAAGTTCTTTTTATTTCCCAAAGAAAAATACAAGTGACTATTTTTGAAGTACAGTAAATTGATCAGATGTTTCTCAGTATCTTACTGTGCTCCAGTATTTTAGTGAGAGAATAGAGCATTTCTCATCACAGTGCCAAAACCATAGAATTAAGAGAAGTGAATTGCTGTTGTTATGGGAACATAGGTCCAGCAAACTGCTTCAGTTGAATGATTTTGAAATTATTTTGGATTCTTTCACGGATTTTGCACATACAGGAAACCAGTTTGGCTCCAGCATGGCCTATTGCGTGCAACACAGTCTTCCCTAATGATGGTGCCTATTCCTTTGACACACTCTTTGTCATCAGTGCTCTTTCAATCATTCCTTCTCTAGGATTTCCCTTATTTCCTGTGTTCCTTCTTTAATTTCACAGCCATTTCTGTCTTTTCTTTCTGTAGTATGGCCTCCAAAATCTGAGATTTGGTTGAAATGAAAGCATGTGCTGCATGCGGATGGAACAGTTATCCATCCCTGTCCCTCAGGTGTGCAAGCACACAAGCACCAAATGAGACGAAGTTGGAACTGGAATCACAATTATTTACTTTGGAAAATTTGCAATATTAAAGCTAAAAGACAGCACCCGTATCTGATTATGCCGATGGATTTTTATCTTGCTCACATTATCAATGACATATACAAAGGCAATTGTGCTCATGGAAAAAAAATAAATCCTTCTACAAACTTGTGTGCCAAACATGTCCTGCCTTAGAGTCAGTCAATTAAGTTTTGTTCTGATGATGTAATTCTCATAACTTAGTATCTTTGCCTGAGACTGTGGTTTTGACTTAATAATTGTTTTTTTCTACCCACACAGAGCACTTCAGCTCCTTAGCTTGATCATGCTGTTGAATGAGTCTATCATATTAAACGTGCTTGATTTCTGATTATATCAAAGTTTGAAAGTTGGTAATGTTGTCTTCTCTGTTTCCCATTCACAGCACCTAAATGCAGTGGCCAGAATGTTAAAATTGTGTAGCAGTCAGAAACTCCCA
>NW_008679607.1:0-35504 GCF_000695815.1 Acanthisitta chloris | reverse complement strand
GGAAAGAGACAATTTTGCTTTAATTGGGACAGCAATGCTCTTTTCCTCAAATGTCAAGATCTAACATCGTGAGGAGACCAAAAAGAATGGGGCTACAATGCAGTAAATAACAGTGTGTGATATTACAGTTTTACAGAGCAAGAAATACTTTGCTTGTGCTTCGCTAGGCTTTTGCTTTATGAGACAATAAAGTCCTCTGGCAAATAAATGCCAGGACCTCAGCCCAAGGGAGTGGTGATGCTTCTCAGAAGAGTTTTTCAGGGCTTGTTTATTGCCTTATAAACTCAAAGCCGAATTAAGTTGCTATAATGTTACATTTTGCATATGAATTATACCTCCCCTGTCTCTCTGCAGTTATGCATACTTCTTATTGCATAGGTTTCTTTTCCTTCTGTCTGTCTCCTTTACTTTTCTACCTGTATATATTTGTGCTAGGTGGGACTGCTAGCCCAGAATGTATGGGAAATGTCACTACTGCAAACCCTAGGTATTTACTAGTCAGGCACCAAAATTGTAAGATGCCGAATGAAATCAGTGCATGCTGGATATGCCTTCTGGGATCTGAGCTGGTATTTTGTATCTGGAATGTGTTAGAGCTTTGTGGGCTTACAAATATGCTGTGTGGAAAAAAAGAAAAGAAAATGGAGATGAAAGATCTCAAGTACATTTAGGGGTTCAGGCTTCAAAAATACTGTGGGAGCTGGAAACACTGAACATGTCTTATTCATTCCTGACAAGGACAGATTTCGGCCATGAATGACTGCAGAAATGAACAGTCAGCCTTACTGCAAAGTTGTCTGTGGGGAAGCTAAAACCAGGATGGTGAACAAATGGAACAGGTCATCCAGATGTGTTCTCCCATGTGAATCTTGCAAATCCACACACATCTCTCTCCCTGTCAACTTCCCCTGTACTGCCAGGTGCCCTGCCTGTCACGGGGTGCTTAAAAATGCAAGAAACAAGAAAGTAGACACCGTTATTTCAGATCATCTATAAATCTGACAAGATGTAATGACATCATAGGATAATTCAGGATGAGAGGGACCTGAGACAGGTCTCTAGTCCCCATCACCCCACTCAAGGCAGAGTCAGACCAGGGTGCTCAGTAGGGTTTTGGTTGTCTTCAATGATGCAGACTGCACAGCCTTATATTTACTTTGAACATTTCTTCTTTCCATATGTGTCCTTTGCCTGCCGTCTTCCTGCCATATGTGTTTGGAAGGAATCTCAGCTCTGTCTTCTTGCTAACTCCCTTATAGATATGGACAGGCTGATATTAGGAGCTGAAATTGAGCAAAGGGAAATTTAAGTCCACTTCTTTTGTTTTTCTTTTTATCAGTGAGGGCTGTGAAGCTCTGGATCCCATTGCCAGATTAATTAAAAACTGCCAAGAATATGCTGTAAGAAATAATTCTGCATGGACACTAGAGGGGAGGAGACAATTTCTTTTGTCCTTCATATCATATGATCCAATTAATATTTTAGGGAGTGTGACGTGATGGAATTATGGCCTGTGAGGATTAGAAGCACTTTTTTATCCATGCCAGATCAATCCTTAAGTTCTTCTGGTCAATAGACTGCAATTATGTTAATGCTATTTATGAAGATCTCGTTACGGGGACTCATGAACTGTGGAATACTGACCTTCATGTTCCATTTTGTTAACAAATTCTTTGAGATGAGATTAAATGCTAATGCTTTCATTGCCTCTGCTACTCAGCTCTCCCTGGTCCACTTCAGTCTTCCACACAGTTGCAGTTAAGACTTAAAGCTTATTTTTTCTATAGATGATAATATGTAGTAAACGTGGACAAAGTGAGTGATCTGTGTGTCATTTGTGAATACTGTACATTCATTGCTTTGTTTTATTTCATTTATGTTGAAGAGCTGTTAGCAAAGGGGTTTAGTGACAGGTGAGTCACCCTGCCTTCTACAGGTGTATGTGCATTGTTTGGTGAGTGGTAACTAGTATCCTGTTGCTTCTTGAGCCTGAGGGGAGGCTTGTAGGGGCTGTGAGGTGGTGCATCTCAACAGATTCATGGACTTTAGAGAGTTGAAGTCTTGGGCCTTGCTAAGGTACTTTCGAAGAGCCTGAGATGGAGTTGCAGGCTACTGAGCTTGAATATCTGCATTTTGCCTATGAAAAGAGGGACTCTACTACTGTGAAGATGGAGAGTGTAGAACAGGACCTCCTGTCACTGCAGCTAATGGGAGAACTCCCACCAACTCCAGGAACAACTTCTGGGATTATGTTGAGTAGGTGCTCACAGTGTTATGTGACTTCTAATGAAGCTGAGCTGAATTAATGACAATTGAAAGTCACGTGCCTGGTCAGCTCTTTAAAAGTGTCAAAATAGAAGCCAATGAAATGGCCACTGGGGTTGCAAATTTGATCATACTTACAGGAGTTTTAATTTAACTGAAAGGCCCGAGTCCTGTTCCATAAGGGCAATGAAAGAATACTCATTACAGTGAAGACCAGGGGATATGTGACTTCATTCACAAACATTATTTCTAGTAGTGAAAATTTAAAATCTCAATCTGTAAGTCCTTCTATGCTATCACACCATGAAAACTATCTTAAATTGTACACATTGAAGAGTCTCAGGAGTTTAAAACTAATATAGATGATTTTTTTGGGGTCTATTTGTGATTTTGAGAGTGTCTAAAATTCTTTGTTTATACTGTAAATTTTGACATACTTTCATTGTGGGTCAATGTTCAGACTCTCATATGTGAATAGCATAAAGTAGTAGCTTCTTTTATTGTAAATTTTAAAAACTCTTAATTAGCTAGGAATTAAAAACATTCTGTGGCTGTTTTGCATGACTGCTATGGTCAAGTATATTACAATTTCCATTCTTATCCCATGTTAATTAGTAGTTTAGCTATGAAAATCCTAATTAATTTACTGCCCTTACAGTATGTTGTCTTTCTACCACAGATCCATATTTAAATGTTCCTTGGAGACTGGCCTTGTCAAAGAGCATAATTAAGGAATAAAGCTTACTGTGTTCTTTCTTGAAAACAGACTAATTTATATACCACATGAAGATCGCTTCCTATGCTTTAAGTATTTGTCTGTGAAGTAGTGCAAAAAAGATCAGCCTTAGCAAATCTGGGTCCTTTTGTTCGGTTTCCGCCGGGGTGGTAGTGTTTCCACCCCAGATGGGACACTGAGCTTTGTCTATGGGGATTTGAATGTTAATGTTCTGTAATGGCATGTTTAAAAGTGTATTGGATGAGTTTTTTCCTCAGCTGAGCCCAAAGCAAAGTATAAGATCAAATGCAGTTCTCTCTCCAGTATTTCAGGACTGGTGTCAGGGTTGGTAAGAGGGAGGTGATGGATTCACTGTCCCTGGAGGTTTTCAAGACGAGACTGGATGTGGCACTTAGTGTGCCATGGTCTAGTAACCACAGTAGGGTTGGACTTGATGATCTTTGAGGTCTTTTCCAACCTGCTTGATTCTATGATTTTAAACAATAGCTTTTGTATAAAATACAGAGATCTACTGGTTATGTTTCTCCCATGTTCTTTAACCTTTAGCTATTATACAAACCACAACCTAAAGCCCTTTGTTAGCCATTGTTCTTACCAATTAAACCTTTCAGTTATTGCAGCTGAATGACTGATCATGGTCAAGGGCAATGAGAGGAGGCTGTAGCTGGTCTCAGTATGTTAGCACAGCTGCTATTAAGCATATTAACTTTCAGATGCAGAGAGTCAGAAATCCATGGCTGATCCCTTTGTTTTCACCTCAGTGAATCCTAAAGATCAGTGTTAGCAGTGAATACATGTTAATCCATTGCTGCCAGCTGGTAAAGCACCCATGAATAATGGGAGATTTTAAGCAACTCACCCTTTTCCCAAGAGCATTTATCTATTTTCACTCAGGGGCAGTGCCAGTTAGGGCTGGCACTGTTGTCCTTTGTAATGAAACTCTTGACCTAGGAAAACTATCCAGAGAGCTTTAGAAAGATGATCTTTGATAACATGCAAATCACTGTAGCTCTCTGCAGTTTGTGTGTGACTGCTGCAGCTCCAACATCCCAATCACAAATTCATACAAGTGGTTATATGGCCGAAAAGATTACCTGATGTCTGCCTAATGCCCTGTGTACTTAGTGTTTTGTATAGCAGGGCTCTAGGAATCACAACACATCAACTTCAGAGGTTTCTCAGCCTCTGATGTCTGTTTACTTTCTCTCCATCACATTAGCACTGTACTGTAATTAGTCATACTGTATGCACACCTATCCAGCTCATGGGAGACTGCCGCGCTGTCGCAGGAGATTAGTAGTTGGTTAACAGACTGTTTAGTTAACTAATACACAAATGGGAAAAAAGAACTGTGTGATGAGGAAGGGGAATTTTATGTCCCTTATTAATATAGTAAAATGGTGTATTGATAATGACAGAATGTGAGGGCTAATATGCAACAAATAATGAGCATAAGCAAAGGCTGTTAAGAGTAACGAGAATATAAATAATGTTTTAAACAGTGGCTTCTCAATATGCATATAAGGTAGGGATTTCATTTAACAGGGATTTGTAATTTTTCATTCAACATCATTAACACCCCTTCCACTACCCCCAAAAGTTTAATAAATACTGGACTAGAAAAGATACACATAGGCAGAGTAAGAATAAATGATGATACAAACATATTTTTTTTGTTAAGTAGTGTGCCATTTTAATGAGGTGTAACTGTGGCCTGGGACTTGGCTGTTGGTTGGAGAAATGGGAATTTGAGTAGTTGTTAATAAATTTCAAAGTTGGAACCACGTGTTGCATGAGGGTGGAATCCAGCATTATAAAAGTGTTGACACTGTTTTGTAAAACAAGAAATGAATTCTTCTCTGCTGCAGTTGGTAGAAGCTTTCTATTGATAGGGTTTTGTCCAAGGAGACCAATCTCAACGTTGGAGTTCTGAAATGGAGGTTGAGTGGATGGGTACATATATTGTGTCATGAGGTGAATAGCTACAAAATGAATAGTTTGTGCTGAAGCATGTGCTCTGTAGGGACAATGTAATGAAGCATTGTCTTCTCTTTAACAGGAACAGTTTGCATGCAATGGCAAATTCTGAAAATCCAGTGGCAGCATTTTCTATTTGTTGGTGGTCTTTGTGGTTCCACTCAGTTTTTAATAAATTCATGGAAAACTCTGTTGTTTTTTTTTTTAAACCAGTTTCTTAATTAAAATATAAAACATCAAACTTTACTTTCAGTTATATTCAGTAATCTTCAGCTCTTGCTGTCATTGTAGTTTCAGCTACCAAAAATAGAGGGAAAAGATGGTGGTGCTATGCAGGTATTCTGGGGATAAAGAAAGAGAAATACAATTTATATAGTTTCCCAGCCATTTCTAAAACTACTCAAGCCAAATGTTTGTCAGTATTTCATGCTGACTTTTTTGGTTTGCATTGCTATTCCTGTTCACTTGTCTGCAAGGATTAAGCTTTTCAGAGAACAAAAGTTGTGTAGCTGAAACACTTTGCTGGTGCTTATGACATTTACTGCAGCAGAGTCTTGGTCATTTAATTACCATTGGATTTGGACTATCTAATTTGTGATTACATAACTGTAAAAGTATTTGAATTCTCATGAAACTACTAGCAAAATTTTCCCCTTAAAGAAGAAATGAATTTAGACACAGGGCTGTTGTGTCCAAATTTCAGTAAGCAGTATGAGTAGGGTTTTTTTGTACAACAGAAATATCGCTTACTGCAGTAGTCCTGTTTATACTGTTCAGGACATGTGCTGTCATTTGATATACAAATGTACTCTCACTTTGATAGACTTGATGTACTTTTTTTCTCCTTTATCAAAATGATTTGACAGAATTTTGATGAGATTGTTTGTTTGACAGGATAGTGCTCTTTTCTTGATGTACAGTGCTTTACTGAGATTATGGCTGTGCTTGTATTCTGATACATTTATCTTTGAAATAAACTTGTAAGACACTCTTGAGAGAGAAAGTGCTGATAAGATCACAACAGTGAAGCATTTCAGTAAACTGATGGTATTTTTACAATTAAGCATAATAATGGTCCATCAGTCTTTTGGACTAAGAACTGGTATAAACTGGGAATAGGTATAAAAAGAAAACTGAAAAAGATAGAGATCTCAGCTGTATTTAAGCACTGGTCCAGAGTTAAACACATTAATAGCTCCAGGAAACTATATGAGGACCTCATAGACTGACCAGGCCTATGTGTCAGTTAACCAGTACCAGCCTTGGTTATAGATGGGCATGACTTTGTAATTCACTGAATGTTCACTGTAGTGGAGAACTAGGCTATGAAAACTGGTCATGCAACTAACCCAAACCTGATGGCTGTATGGAACAGTAGTGTTTATTCCTTCTCACTCATTATCTGCCATTTGAGGATAGTAGTGAGGAAGGAATCCATGTATTTTATGGAAGCAACACACTAATTTTAGGGATGATGGAAGTGCATGTCCAGTTTGTCCTTTGGGAGAAACCTCTTGAGGTTGCAGAGCTCAACTGTTATTTTTGCCTCAGTGTTCACTTTAGAAATGAACACAGCAGGAACTTTGATAAAGCTGACAGGAAAGAAGGAAAAGTCACAGATCAGGAAAACGCTTGTTAAAGAATTTCTGGAGAATCTGAGCATATTCAAATCAGCAGACAGATGAAATTTAACATGGTGTGCTCAGTGAACTGGTTAATTGGATCCATTTTTAGTTAATTTGAAGAACTCATAGAGGACAGGTGAGGTTTCAAAAGGACAAATATACTTGCAGGAAATAAAAAAGGGACATGGGAATCATGGCCCAGTGAGTTTAATTACAAGACCTTAATTGTTCTAGAAAATCTAATAAATAGAGAAGTGAGTTTTACCAGTATCTGGAGAGAAGAAGATAGTTGTGGATACCTGTAAGGCTTTAGATTTAAGGCAGAAAAATCTGCCTTTAGATTTTTATGGGACACTTACACTGATATTTGAATTTTGGCGTAAAAATCGTT
Source organism: Acanthisitta chloris (assembly GCF_000695815.1). NCBI lineage: Eukaryota > Metazoa > Chordata > Aves > Passeriformes > Acanthisittidae > Acanthisitta > Acanthisitta chloris. The sequence continues at coordinate 28,510 of NW_008679607.1, read as the reverse complement.
CTTGCCTTCCTGTCACCAAAGTAGTACATGGGAATCTTCAGTTCCTTGGGCCAGATGCTATTTGCTGTGAATAAATAACATTAGTATCTTATCACAAACATTTTAAAATTAAGGCGTTTGTCTTAGTGACCGAGTATGCAAAGTGAGCCATATTTGTGTGTACTGAGAAATGCCTGGATTACTCAAACCATGGAAAGAAATGAGATCCTGACAGGGTTTTCACAGAATCACAGAATTGGTGAGGTTGGAAGGCACCACAGTGGGTCATCTGACCCAACCTCCCTGCTCAAGCAGGACCATCCTAGAGCACACTGCACAGGATTGTGTCCAGGAGGTTCTTGAATACCTCCAGTGAGGAAGAATCCATGACCTCTCTGGGCAATCTGTTGCAGTGCTCAGTGACTCGCACAGTAAAGTTCTTCCTCATATTCGGATGGAACTTCCTGTGCATGAGTGTCTCCCTGTTATCTCTTGTTTTATTGGTTTGCACCACAGAGAAGAGCCTAGCTCCATCCTCTTGGCAGCCTGCCTTTAGACACTTATATACATTAATGAGGTACCCTCTCAGTCATCTCTTCTCAGGTTTTGGGGCCACCTACTCAAATACAGCTACAGAATGACTAAGTACTAGCAGTTACCACTGCTAAGAGACTAAGAAACTAAGCAGAAGCGTAACTGGGGACAGTTTCTTCGTAACATGGGAATTGCAGAGAATCCCAAATAGCACAGGGTAAGGGTCTGAAGGCAGAAAAGAGAAACTCAGCAGTGCGTATTATGGCAAGTGAGACCAGGCAAGACAACAAGATGGAAAACCACAGCAAATGCTATCACATTGCCATAGTTTCTGAGCACTAGGCCAGAGTGTATAGCAAGGGCAAAGGAGATGTTCTTGTGCCAGAGCATTTCTGTGCTCTTCTCTGTCATTCTGATAAGGGTGATCAAACTGTCAACCTGAATGCAATTATTCTGGAGCTATGTTCATTCCTTTTAATTGGGGCACAAGACCTTGTGCTAGAAATAGTGATGGTGGCACTGAAAGGAAGAGCCCTAGGCACTGGAACAGATAGTGAAATGGGCAATGAATTTTCCCCCCAGCACAGTACAAAAGAAAATGATGTCTTGAAAACAGCTGTGACATATCTGAGTTTGAAAAGGCAATGTTTGGCCATCTTCAGCAAGTAAGTATGTAAAATAAACATAAAGAGCAAATTAAAAGAAATGCAGGTCACATTATAGCAGCAGTAAAAAAAAGAGGCTAACCATTATTCGGATTTAAAAAAAGTTGTGCACTTTGTCTTGTGAAAAGAAGGGAACTGAAGAATGGTTGGAGCATAAAAGGGTAATGGTGAAGGTTTCAACTGATGGTACTGTGATGAAAGATGATAGATGAAAGGACCCAGCTGTCCCACAATTTATGCCCCTAGGAAAGGTCTTGTGCCTTCAGGCACATAAAAAGAGGAGCTTGTCTCTGTCTGTGTTATTATGAAGGCAGAGAATTTGACTTCTCATAGGACTAATTAAAAAAAAATTCCTCTGAAAATGAGAAGGCTGACTCAGACAGAAGGTTATGGTTTTTCTTTTATCCAGTTTTGAGAAAGTCCTAGCATTTATGTATTTATAATATTATTGCAGTACTGCTGTTTATCAAGTGCCAGCAATGTACGATAGTAGTAATTTCTCAAGTGTATATACAGTGTTTTCCATGAGATAGGTCATTCCTGACATAAAGACCTTTTGAGATCAACAGCTGTCTTTGAAAAACTTGATAATACTTGCTGATATTTCTGGCTGAGTATGTACTTCATGGGGTTGTTTGGGTGTTATGCTGCTTAATTACCTTATTGACTATAAACTTAAAAAAAATTATAATTTTTTTCCAGTTGTTCTTCTGATCCTACAGACAGAAAATGGACCCTGTGTTGCTAGGGACTGTTGCAAAGATAGTATTTGTAATATGTGAGAGTGTTTATCTACTCTGTCACTGCTTCCCAATGTAGTTTAGTGATTGCTCAGAGATGCTGGTGAGGCAGGAGGAGCTAATGCTGTACAAGGTGACTTGGGTACAAAAATTCCTTAATGCTGACACAGAATCTGCCATAGCACACTTGAGAGGAAATTTTCAGCTGGGGAGTTCAAATGTAAGTCTTCAAGGAAGAATGGTGTGAATTTCAGTGAAGATCTCTAAACAGCTTAATGTTCTTTGGGATCTAAATAAATGTGTGCTCATAGCTCTACATGTAGGTTCCTCTGTGATCAGAAATGAATACACAATGCCACATATGTCCCTGAAGTACAAGACATTTCTACTCAGGTCTTTATAGAATAAGACAGACGTATGATGCTGGGAAATACACTACATGAAAAGTAGTACAAATAGTCCCTTTCAGTCATTAAGCTTAGTGATGAGCAATGTTCTTGTAATTTGACAATTGAAAGAGGCGAATGTTCAGTGCTGCAAGTAAGCATGTGTGTTCTTATTGCAGATAATAGCAGGTACATCCTGAATCTGCCGATGCATAATCTTGAAATTGGTCTTTGAATAACATTAACTGAGTTATGTATCCTTATAATATGGGCACAAACAGCAATGCTGTGGGTTGTGTGTCTGTGAAGGTTACCGTGGGCCCACGGATGTGAGACGGTGCAGTCACACCGACTATGAACCTCAGCACATCAGCACACTGATGTTACCTCGCAAGAGCATTTTTTTTTCTGCCCTAAAGGAATAGTTTCCTTGTTCACAGTGCCTGTGCATGGTCCCCCTCTACACCTCCTGACATTCTGGGGGCTCTGGCCCTCTGAATGACATACAGTGCCTTAGAGCAAGGTTTGATTAATCAGGACTGAAGCAGCATTTCTGGATGTCATCCTTCAGATGTTGTTTCATTGCTGAGTAAAATGAATTGAGTTGAAGAGCAGCTAGGAGACATTTTTTGACATGAATATCTCTACTAAAGAAGATTAGATTATCTGCTTCCTGTCTCTAATGTGCTGTGCAATAGGTCGCAGTGACCTGGATGGGATTTAATTGCATTTTTGTGAATAAAATGCAAATGAAGTTCTGTAGGTGAGAGATTTGAAGGTTCTTAGCCAACATGTTTGTCTCTAAGGTTCCACACTGTTAGATTTATACAGGAAACCCAAAACTTGCTATGCTGGAAACACTGAAGGATGTCTTGAAAGCAGAAGTCTCGGTGTAGACTAGCTTAGAAAAATATGTTACCTTGCTTAGAGCTGGCAAGCCCTTGAGGATGGCAGGATCTACATGAACCCTTCTAGATGAGTAAGCCTGCAGAGGAGAATATTGCTGAAAGAATTTTGAAAGTACTGCTGTTTAAATAGGAGAAAGCATTATCACTTGCTTCTTTATGCTGGAGTGGAAAAAAACCCTCAAACCACCACATTTGAAATGGCTATAAATAAAATCTTTAATTATCTTACCCCATACTCAAATGTCCAGTTTGTTCATGTATGCTGTCAATAAATTGATGATACTACAATAACAGGCAAGGTTTCTCAACAGCTATAGTCAATAACAAAGATGTATGCTGGTTGTATGTCAGAAAATCCATTGCTACTTTGAACAAGCTATGAAAGTAGGCAGAATTTTGGTTTTAAGTGTCTTTCATAATTTATAACCTTTTCTGAGAAGGAAATGAGAAATCTTTGGGCTAGGGAAAAGCAGAGTTAAAAAATACTATAAAAAGTATGAAAATCACAGTGTCTTTAATGATTGTAAAAGTTTTCATTCTTTAAATCCTCTTTCTTGGCAAGCTTTATCTACCCCACACATAAGTTCCTCCTGAGGTTCTACACTCTCAGTTGCCTGTGCAGTGTGGCACTTAAAGGCCTCCAGGCAGAGCAAGCAGCTGTCTGTCAGGTAGACCTGTATTCAAAAGCAATGAGATGGAGAAGATGGAGCACAGAGTTGCTATGTGTATAGTAAAAGCTGTAGCTCACAATTTTATGGGAAGATAAGGAAGTGGGAAACTGCCTCTGGCAAAGTAACTTGAGTCTCTGTGCTGGTTGTGGTGTTGCATGCAATATTTCTAAAAATCAGCCAGCACCTCAGAAATCAGGAGGCTAACAATATGCTCGTATGCATTTTGTGCAGCATTTTATGTGAATGTGTTGGTAGCCATAACTCCCTGAGAGTGTCCCTCTGAGTAGCATAAGCAGCTACTGGTGGGATAATCAGAAGCCGGAAGAAAATCCTCCTAAACTGTCAGTTATGACTGATTTCCAACAGAGCCATTGATGGATGACCCTTCCAATACCCAGTGGCTGGGCTGGGCTTAAGACATGAACGTCAGGTATCAGTGGTGTATCGTTCCAGAAGGTTGCTTTGGACATTTGAATCTGAATGCAAAATCTAACCCTTTAGTCATCCTGTAGGTCTATATAGGTAAGCTGAGTGCATGGCCTGATGGGATGTTGTGGTTTCAACTCTTGTAAAGAGCTGGAGGAAGAGCTCTGAAAGCTGGGAAGGATTCCTGATGATAAGTCTAACTCAGGTTGTGTTTAACTTTGTTTTATTTGTGGTCTTTTGCTTCCCTCTGACTTACAGCAGAATGTATGGACCTCCTGAATTTGTTTGAAATGGAAAATCTTAGTGTTTTGTGTTTCCATGGATGCACTGTATCAGAAAAAAAAATGCAGATGTGTACAGTCTATGTGAAGCAGACTGTAAAAGGAACAGTATGCTAATTATTGGGCAGGTGTCTTTTCTAGATGGAATTTCCCCTCTAGCTGACTCAAATCAGCACTCTGTCTTCGAAGAGCAGATGGTAGAGAGGCATCCCATGGTGTTGATACAGCCAGAAGAATAGCAGTCACTTTTTAAAAGGTATCTGAGTTACTAGAATGAAAGAATATACAAAACCTTTTGAGTTGCTTTTTGTTTGTAGAAGGTATCAATGTGAGATGTCTTCCTTCCAAAATGCGGGAATTGAATAGTGAGTCTCCTAAGAGCCCATCTGCTTTCATACAGGAGATTGTTTCCCTTCCCATAGTAATTGGAAGTTGGTGTACATTGCACCAATTACTGCTGTTCCCTTGGCTTCTGCTTCTCTTTGTCACCCATGGCAAAGGCAGTCCATCTAACTCTACTAATTGCAGTTTTTTAGTAAAATGCTCCTCTGCACTGGAAGAAGAGTGTAGGGCCATCCCATTGACATACTGCATGTTACAAAAGGACCCTCAACACAGGCACTCTTTTCTGCAATCCAGGTTACTTAGGATGTGCTCCATTATGTCCCAGAGTGGGGTGGCACCTGCAGTCAGAGAAGCAGAAGAAACATGATTCAGACATGTACACAGGATCTTCACTCAGGCAAACACTGTGGTTGCTCTGAGAAGGGAGCTGAAGCCTGAGGGACTGTAAGAGAATTTCAAGTAAATAGCTGAGTTGGAAAAACAAACTGGATCCCCTCTGAGCTGTTATGTGCCTATTCAGAAACAAGGTCCCTCAGTGCCTGCTAATTGGTACAAACCCTGCAAAGTGAGGTGAAAGAACTGGAACTCAGACAAGTCAGAGTGGAATAGTTCACTGCTGGTGTTCACATATTCTCCTCAAGGTAAACATACGAGTTAAATTCTTAGCATGGTAAAATTATAGGGCATTCCACATCAGAACACAGCTATATGAGTCCTGGCAGGGCAATCACAGTGTTTGAAATCTCCAGCCGTGAAAAACTGCATAATGCAAAGCTTATCTAAACATATGATATTCCCAGCATGAAAAACATAAAGGGGGCATGGAGGCTTAAACTGTATTAGTAAAAACTTGCTGTAATTGGCCTTTGGCATGAAAGAAAAAAAGCTGTCATTCAGTTCTCTGGTAAGAGCAAAACTTTTAAAGTTGAATTACTGAGAATAATAACCTTCCTTACTAGGATTAAACTGCAGCTTAGAGCATTGCCCATTTAGAAGTTTGCTTGAAAAGGATATCCCTTAGTATGTCTAAATTCTATGACAAATATAAGGAGGTCACAGCAGAGGATATGGGAAATAAGGGACAAAAGATTGGTATCCATTTCCTAGGGCACTTACTGGGAGATACTGAAGTGGCCTCAGAAATTGCCAACATGACGTTTTGGTTGCATGCAGGGCCCAACTCTGTCAGGATGATGCTTAAGATGATGTATCCTGTGCTGTGTGACTGAAGATCTTTTTTTCTTTTATGTGCAGGATTTACCAGCACTGGGCCTGGACTTGATTGTTGTCAAATGCAGCATAAGTAGGGAGCAATAGTCAAGAACTGTTTCCATTTCATGAAACAACGAATTCTTTATGAGTATGAGAATTGCAGCTAGAGATCCTAAGCAAATCAACCTGCAGCAAGTGAGGATTTTAAGTACTTTCATCTAGCCCAGAAGCCAGCATTCTTACTGATTTTCTGAAGGTAGGCAGGTCAATAGAATAAGCAGAAACATTATCTGGAGACCTTCTGCCCTCAACTGAGGAGCATCAGGTCTTTCAAACCAGATCTTTTTCTTTCCAGGACACAGTCAAAGTAAGATACGTGTAGGTTTGTGTGCAGCCTTTGAGGAGAAAAGGCTAATTGGTGCAGTCTGAACTTCTTTTGGTACAAGAGCTGCTTATAGCTTAATGACAGTTTAAATTTGTATTGCTCCCTGATGCCCTTAAGGTTCACAGGCAGTAATTCCATTGTCCTTTCGTATGTAGTGAGTGAATGCATAATGAATGCTGATGTTCCATAACAAAGAATAGAATGATGTTGCCTTAAAGCAAAATTAAGACTGCTTTACAGCTGCCTCAGGCTCTCCAGGTGGAGAGGGAGGCTGTTGGGTTTTTAAACTCAAGAGAAGAGGAAGTAGAAAGCACCGGGAGTCCTGGAGCCATATAATGGGTTTGAGTGAGACATCCACTTGCTGCCAGATGAAGAAATGAGGTCATCAATCCAGAAGTGTCTGTTTTTATAATTTCAGAGTTTCAGCATTTGCTTAGGATTAAATCCTCATAATCTTTTCACTACAGGGCTGACTTATTTTGCATCATTAACCCTTTTACACTGGGGAGAAAGATTTGCAATGTAAATTAGGGAAAGTTTTCTCTAGGAAGATGTTCTTCCTATGTGTGTTCTCAAAAGTAGCTAATGGATATTTGGGGCACTTTACTGGGACTATTTTGAAAAATGCTTGAATTTTATCCAAAAGAGAATTAACTAGGTGAGTAAGCAAAACTATGAAGGATAATAATCTCTAGGCCTAGTCCAAGGTGTTGCTGCTACCCAACTTCCAATTCTCTGCATGTTTCAAGACAACGAGCAGTCCAGAATTACTTCTGAACTAATAGCCAACTCCTATATCTTGCTTTCTCCCAGCAAATGATCTGGGTGGCTTTATGCCCAGGGGAGGGCAGATAGCTCTCCCTCCAAATGCCTCCTCCCTCATATCATACTGACTGAAGCTTGTAGCAGAATTAGAGGCAGTATCTATTCTTACAAAGGCTACTTGTGGTTGCCCAACTTTATAGCCCTCTCCACCCTGCCTGTGAAGTTGCTGGCTCACAGGAGAAAAGCATTTCTCTTCCACTCCCCCAGAAGTGAAATTTTCTTTTTTATGCTGGAGAAACTTTCTGCTTCAAGATACCAAGATAGCAGATTCAACAGCTTATTTTAAACATCTGCATCTAAAACTTTTGGTGTAGTTTTACTTTGCTGTTTAAGACAGTTGGAAGATGCAGCAAACAAAAAAAAGAATGAGAAGTTATCTGAGGGAAATAAGAGAAAGGGAAAAGAGAGTAAATGAGAGACTTTAACTGTCACCTCCTTACTCCTTTTCTGCTACCTGTCTAAAGTTAGTGAGTGATACTGAGCCATGAAAGTGGTTCCCATGTACCTTGAGGCTTTCTTTCTTAGCCCCTGTTGTCAGCTGGCTCACCCTCTGGAGTGACTTCTTGGTAAAGTGGGCAAGGTCAGGAAGAGAGTTAACCTGACCGGTTTCCTTCGTGTAGAGCTGAGCTTGTGCTAGCAGTAAAATATGCTAGTGGTCATGGACTGGAGCACCTGATCAGATTCTGTGAACTGCAGTAGTGGTCCAGCTGGTCCAATGAGAACTGAATGCATTTTATTTCCACAGATTGTTTTGTGGACTTTTTTTCACAGATCCTGAAGCTTGATACACTGCCTAAAAAGACTATGTACTCTGTCATGGAGTCAAATAAGGTCAATGCCCTAAAAAGTAGACAGACAGAAAACTAGCTGAAGAGTGTGCATGGTTGAATAGCTGGATGAGCAAATAGCAAACTGGTGGTCTGAAGTGTTGTTAGAAGGAAATCTGGAAGACTTTAGGTTGTGAGGCAGAAACATAGTTTCTGTCTTTTGGTGAGTATTTGGCATCTCTTGAGTTCATTCCACCACTTCCATCTTAGCTGGCTGCATGGAAACTCCCTGTGGGTGGCAGAGGGCCACCAGCAATGCTGTGGGATGTGTGTTTGGAGGAGGTGTGGGTCACATTCATCTAAGGTGCAGCTGTTCTTGCACTTTATGTGTGTTCTTTAGGTATGTGTATGGCTGAAATATATTGAATTCTCTTTTGGCCTGCTCTAGTTTGGTCATGACATTATAATCTTTTTAACCTCTACATCTAGGAACTATTAAGGTGGCCTAAAGCCCTTGCTCTTCTGATTCTGAGCAGTATGAGAAATGACATCTTGCCACAAGTTCAGAGCTGAGATCCTATGCCAAGAAGTGAGATTCATGCCAGTATAAATAGTTATGGTTGAAATACAGTAAAAGACATTAAGAACAACGTTTGGTAAGTCCTTGTTTCAGGATACATTCAAGGCAGACAGACCCGAATGTCCACTGTGACCTAAACCACTCTTATGTTTGAAAGACTGTATGTAGCATTCAGTTCTAGATGTGAAGCTAGATTTGCAGATCACATGATGTGGTTTTTAGTTAAAAATCTGGGCAAAATCAAGGAACTTAATACTAATGAGAATGGACATGTTTGGAAACCATGGGTGGAAGCTAAATCCTGTTGAAACACTGTTTTTTGAGATATGTGTTATCTATAATATATTCCAGATTTTAGAAAATTTTTTGCATGGGAGATTGCTTCTTCACTGCTGTAGACAGTTGTCTAGTCGTCAGACTGAGATAAATAAAACCCAAAGCTTAATGGACCGAGTTCACAGAAACACAGATCTCCCTAAATGAGGGACACTTACTCAGAGGGCTGAATGAATGGAAGCTGTAATGGTAGCACTGGGCTGCTTCTTATATGGGAACACTCCTGTGCAGTAGGAGAGATTGTCTGAAACATGGAATGGTGTTAACATAATCTTACTGCCTATGGTGACCTCTTTTCACTGGTGTGTGCCCTTTGAAGTGTTCCTTGGTGCAAGAGAAGAGCTTCCTAGTGTATTTCAAAGTGAGCTGCATATAAGTGTTGGCATAATTATATTGCCTTGTGTTTTGTCTTGAAAGGTCGTGGTGAAACCTGACATGCTCTGGTTGACTGCAGACTTTTGGGCAGATGGTGGCACTGTGCAACTTTCTTGTGTGTTGGTTTTGTTAGGGTTGTGTGTTGTTTTCTTTTTTTCCTCCTACAGGGCAACCTAGTGTTTTATAAAAGACTTCATTTGGATGATGAGCTCTGGGGAAGGCAATTGTGTGTAGCATTGTTGAGATGGAGAGAGGCTGTGTTGTCAGCTCTCTGTGGTTGTGCAAAGCAGAACTATTCTTAAGCTATTTAAGAGGAACAAGTGTCCAGTCTGTTACTCATAACCAATTCCAGTATTTTCCTTAGTAGCTTGTCTTATTGTCTGTTGTGGTGGGGTGAGATTCCTAATACTTAAACTAAACTTTTGCTAGTGCTTTTAAGGCCTCTGTTTCAAGTCTTCTGATTAATGGCTAGAGTTGCTTTAATCTCCTTTATATCATCATCTGATGTATTTATACTAGGTGCTTGTTTCTGTGTGGTATTAAGATTTTCTTTGATGAGTTATATTTTTCATCCTGTGATATTTCCCCAGGTTCTTGTAAGTATGATATGCTAAAGTAAAACCAGCACTCCTCTGGGAGCTAGCAAGTCCAGAAAATAATAACTATCTTATTACCATAGATGATGTATTAAACAAATGTCAGCTCAGCTGCTGCCACAAACTTTTCCATCAAAAAAACCCAGGAATATAAGAGTCTCTGAGATCCTTTTCTTGAATTCACCCACCTCTCCCTAAGTAAATTTACTTGTGGACATTGTTTTCTACGGAAACCCCCTTTTCTCCAGAGAAAGGATACTTAGCAGATTCAGGTCTTCACTGGGAAGGTAAATAGCTACTCATTCATTCTGGTTGTTGCTTGCTTGCTTGTGTATGAAACTCTTTGGAGCAAGTAACTTGATTTCTTGAATTTTCTGTAATTCTTTGTCTTTAATCTTTTTCTTGCATAGTGTTCCTTAAAGAGTTCATTGCTTCTGCTTCTATTATCCTATTTGAAATGCAGCTTTTTTTGTCAGAATTTAGGGATGAAGAAAATGAACAGTTTCTCCAGTGACTGCAGTTCCTGCCTCCCCCAGCAGTATCCTGTCCTCTCTAAGCTGTCCCTATTTTGTCACCAGAAATTATTTTCTCAGTGTTCAGTTTCAGTAGGAGATTAGCTGTATGGGGGAGAGACAAGGGTTAGGAAAGGTTTAGGAAACCCTTGCTGGTCTATCCCCACTATATTTTTCACTGGTTATGTGGCTAGTTTGAGATATAGGGAATCAGGTTTATCTCTGTTCTGTTGCTAGGTTATTCTGTGACTGTGGGCAATTCAGTTCTGCTCCTTGTCTTTTGTTCCCTGTAGGGGAAAAGACCACTAAATAAAACAAACTTCTGCCTCAGCAGTGGCCGTTATCGGTCTTGGGGCTGTAAGTGCATAACCTCTAAAGTGTTTCCTGTAGTAACAGTATCTAAACTAATACCACCTTTTGAAAATCATCCCTCAAGAGAAATCATACATTTAAGAGGTACCTATATTTCTTTTTTTTGCCTACTGTTTTTCAGGAGAGATGAACATTGCCTCTAGGTGTTTTGAGAAATATTTTTGAAAATCCACAATAGGAAATTTATGATCTGTGTTGCTATAACAATTAGGCCAGGGTGTGCATTAGTAGGCTGCCGGTGCTGCTCTTGGATGGATGGAGGCACTCAGCCTTCCACCTTAGTCCTCAGAATGCCTCCAAAGCATGTGCCAATAGCCTATTGATGTACAGCCTGTTGTGACTTATTGTTATGTTCAATGCACAGCAGATTACAAAGGTAGGTTATTTGTTAGCATGATTTTCCAGACTGCTGCTTGAAGAATTTTAACAGTGTCCACTAAACTCCCTAATGCATAGTTCAGAATGAATAAAATTCTGCTTGATGATGTTTACAAGAGTGTCTGTGCCCGCAGCTGATGAGTCATGGAAAACAGCATATTCCTTTGACTCCTGACTATGTGCGTGACGTGCACAAAGCATTAGCTGTGTGGGCCTGTGCTTTACAATTAATAGATTGGTTGCTTTTATTTTAAGCTGTATCCTAACTTGGATGTTTTAGTTCTGTAAGGAAAATAAACACAGTGCTGTCTTTCTAGCTGCTCTTTTGCAGCTGTAGCATCTCAGAGCTTGCCAACTGAACAAGTTGCCCTTCTGTTTTTCTTGACCCGTTGCTGCCTCTCCTCATTGTCTTATGAACTTCTGCAGTGACTGTTACTACCAAAAGCTCATTAGATTCTTTCTCTTCCTTTGTTTAGTGGATTTCAATCATTTCCCAATGCACCTACCCTTCAAATAACTGTTTCATTTGCTTCTCATTCTTCTCATAATGGCATGCAGAGCTTTCATGCCAGCTGAGTATCTCTGGGGCTTTATTCCAGTAAGTCATAAAAACGATCTTGCTACTTTTGTGTATGTCTGACAAGGCTATGATGTGGAACAGCTTTGCTGTAATATCTAACATAGCTGTTCCATTTAAAACAAACAAAATGTTCTAACAAATTTAGATTATAACACCAGAAACATTAATTGGAGGTTTTGTTGTCTTTAAGACTGACTGAATGTTGATTGTCCCAGACATTAGAAATTGGCTTGGACATGAGTTGTATTTTGGGGTTACTGGTCAAGAACACAAGTGTGTGTCTTCGAATTTTTGCTGGCCCATCTTCAAGAATCTGTCCCTGGAATTTAGCTAAAGGGAACAGATTAAAGGCAAAGGTTGCAGCATTCAAATCACTGAACCCCAAATGCTGTGATCTTTAAATTTTTTTCCTCCCAGCTCTGTTTCAGCTTAGTTAAATAAACTGTACTCTGCTGAATCATCAGTTTCTGTTGAGCACCTAGGAGATGATTAATGTGTTATGAATAATGCCGTGATAGCTGGTTGAAGGATGTCGCTTCCTCACGAATAGCATCAGTGTGGTAATGTGCCAGAATCAAGAGCATTAACTTCATAGCAAGCATTATGAATGTTAACTCACGAAAGCAGACAATATGTCTGACTTACTAGCTTCCAGCTTTTAATTAAGGCAATTAAACAAACTGTGATCTATTCTTTTTCTTCTTATTTATAGATTTAATTACCAGTAGTTAATTAGGCTACAATTCTATAAATATGTACTACTGGCCTAGTGGGAATTACATTTTAGCTTAGTATTCATTCTTGGTAAATGATGTTTCAGTGTTGCTCCATAGATTGTGCTGGCAATACCATGGAACCAAACTCTTGATCTTCCTCAGTGTGTACTCCATGTTCGTGAATATGGATATATTTATTTAGGCATTTGTAATTCCTCAGTGTTGTGGTTTAACCCTGGCCAGCAACTGTGTACTGCACAAAGGTTCAGTCATTCCCTGCAGTGGGTTAGGGGAGAGAATCAAAAGGTTAATAGTGAGAAAACTCTTGGGTTGAGATAGACAGTTTAATAGGTAAAGCAAAAGTCTTGGATTTTTAGAACAGAGCAGATTTTCAGTGTCCAGCTGTGGTAATAGAGCTGTTCAAGAAAATCTCCTATATGGAACCCACAGTGTGGGACTGGCACTAGTGTTATGTGGGGTATGCTGGGTAGATCCATTTCCAACAAACAAGCTAACTCAGACTACAAATACAAACACTCTTGGGTTTGGAACAAAAATGTGTGCCTGTCTTGTCCTCATGAAAGTGTCTGTGCTGAAATACCTGAAGGTTTCTGTAACTCAAACAGTGTTCATAACTGGGTACATCAGGAAAGAACAGGGCGGTAATATGGTGCTTTTTCTGAATACCAGATATGAAGCATGTAATTTAATCATCTGCTGTCTGAAAGCTTTAGTATGTGTCCACCACCGATTTACCTATCCAGTTGCAAACCTCTAAGGGTAGGTTCTTTTTAAGCATGCTTTTAAAACTTGGCATGTTATTAAATCAAGAATTCTATCTGTGCACTTAAACATCTTTGAGCAGGAAGAGCAGCACTGGTGAACATATATCTTGTTATGACTGGCTGTGGTAGGTGAGAGAGGTATTTATAAGATTTTGGTTGTGGATGGGATGTATTGCAGCCTGCCTCCTGTTAAACTCTTTGAGGCTCTGCCCATGCAGACAAAGTGTGGTGTGACATCATCATGCCTCCAAGGGCTGCTGTAGTTTACACTCTGGTTGTAACTGCCCCTAAGACACTTTATGACAGCTCAGAGTAGTTAGAATGTAATTTAATTGGGAAAAAGGAAAACCAGGGTTCTGGGGAGTGAGATGATTTAGGGCACTGTGGTGCTTGTAGTTCAGCTCAGAAAGCTTTTCTCTAAAAGTAAAAAAAATGGAACAAAAGGATGACATACAATTCCATACAAAATGTGAAAAACTTGCAGAATGAGGCTTTTGTATAGCTGTGTACTTCACCATAATGCAGCTGACTGTCCCAATGATATTTGGAAATTCTTCGTGCATACTTAAAGAGGATTTTTAGAAGCACTTAGCGTTGTCGTAAGGTTTAGTGTGTAAAAAAATGATACTGATTTCCATGTGGCCATGAAAATAAAATCGATGTTGAATGCTGTTAAACACCTGTCCTGTATTAAGCTTACTAAAATAATGTTCACTTTCTTTCTGAGCCACAGATGTACTTACTTAGACTTAATACTCATCTTCCACTAATCTTCCATGTCTGCTTCCCCATAATGAAGATAAGGAGCAATCTATAGCCTTTCCAAGCTTCCATGGGAAATAGTGATTGGAATCTTTACATTTTGAATATTGATTTAAAAATTAAGTACAACTTCTAGGAGAAAAAGGGTTTGTGAAAGTGTTTTATAATGAGATGTTTTTCCTTCCTGTTATTAGGAATTTGATTAAATTATTTCTCGGAGTTCAATGACTCCTAAAATTGTCTATAAAATCACATTGATCTTAGATTTTTATTGTGCATAGACTCAAAAAAATTGAGACAGAACAGGGAATAGCATTTTCCTTTTCATTCCAGCATGGACAGAACATTCCTTCTGCCTTGTTGAAAGTATTGAGAGGGGGGAAAAAAGGCAGGAAAAACATGTCTGAGAAGTTACATTGATTTTTGGAGAAAAGCTTGGACCTTGTTGTCTGTGAGCTGTGCCACACAGAGCAAAGATTATCGTTTGCTTGAAAGCTCTTCAGTGGATGAAGAGACTAGTGAAAGAATAACACAGTGGGGAAGGAAGCATAAGGGAACTGAAGGATGGTGGTGCTCAAGGTGGAAACCTGTTGTCTGAGAAGGCTAAGCCAAAGCAATGCCAGCTTTAAGAAAGAATTATGCAGGAGCAAATGCATTTGATGTAGCAACATTATAGCTGGTACTTAGAAATAGACGGGCTAGATAGTTTTAACGCTTTTACCTTAATTTGAAAATTGATCACTGAACAATAGCATGATATCACGATTTTCATCAGATCACTTGAACAGAGGTAAGAGGATTCAGGTATAATCTAGTCCTGAGAGATGTATGGCTTTTTCTCCCCCAGCTGCCATTGAGTTCAGTGAAAACTGAAGGGAATTACTACCTTTCAAAACTGTCTTTAATTATCTTGACATATTACCTAGTGATACTCCTATTGTTATGATTCTTTTGGAATAAAAATCTATAGAGTATTTCTACCATTTAGTCTTTCTAAATTACTTGAAACTGTTAGTAAGAAAGTAAAAAAAATCTAGTATGTGTTGGTATCTGCACTCAATGACTTAACTTCTTTGGGAGTTTCAGTAGGTGAGGTCTGTATATTGTAGGATTTTAAAATAATGGGGGAAGGTTATACAGTTATTTTAACCTACATACTTTAGTGATATATGACTGTAGGCTACCCAGGTATGAATGCACCAGGACAGGTAGGCAGGTCTTTGAAAAACTGAACCTACACACTCAGTCCAAGTAGATTGGAATCTACTTCAAAGAGAGATCTCACTTTTTAAAGTAGAATTTGAGTTGAATAGGTTTGGAATGGTAAGCATGTGGAAGCTCCCTGACTTTGAAGGCAGCCATGACTAAAGGAGGAGAGAAAGCTGACATAAGCAAAAGGATGTTTTTCTGTAAAGTATGAAACAGGAATGCTGCCCAAGGCAAAAATGGAGAGAACCAGGGCAATTGATTACAGGGATCCAGTATGAGTCCCATGTTGATCCTCTGCAGAATTCTGTATGTCAATGTTTGCCTGGTGGAGGTCAAGGAACAGGATACCTTTCAGATTTCTGCTGTGCAGCTACAGAGAAAGTTGGACTTTGGGGGTTTGTAGTGCTTGAAGGCAAAAGAAAGGTAGGCCAAAGATTTAGTCTAGGCAAATGGGAAAAGGATCACACTCTTAAGAATAATATTCTCCTGTGTGATGTAGGACTGATGTTTTAATTGGTGTGAAACATGGAAAATGAGGAGACTTATATTCTAGAACTATTATAATAGTTATTATACTACTATTATAGTACATATACTGTTATAGTATTTTAGTATTACCAGCTGTGGATACCTATCTTGAATTTCATTTAGGAATTTAAAAAACAGTCTTTGGTGTCTAAATCAGATGTAACATGCCTTCTTGGAAAGGTGTCTTTTTTATTTTTTTGAGAGTTAAAGTTATTCAGGGTGCACTTTATAATTTTTTTCCTTCAGGGAAATCTTATTTCTAGTGTGAATCAGTCTGGCTTCAGCTTCCAGACATGGTGTCTTGCTGTATGTTGCTTCTCTGTGGAAAAGGGCTGTCTGTTGTCAGACAGCACTTCATAATGTAGGTATGGACACATGTTGATTGAGTGGCCTTTTAGTCTCCTTTTTAATATGTATTTTGCATTGAACTTTTTTTGTCTGTTTTGTGTGATTCTGTTTTTCCCTTCTTTAAACTCTTACTTTTGTCAGTATGCCAAATTGGAGATAGCAGAAATGGGCAGACTAGGTGCATGAAATAGTGCCAAAGAGGATGTTTTGTTAAATTCTTACTTATGTCACCTACAAAGGCAAATCTACCACCAGTATTTAGTGTTTCTGTACTTACAGTCTGTGAATGGTTTGCCACTAAATTTCCTTGCTGGGCACTGGTGCCTTTTTTTTTTTTTCCCCCTCCTGACTGCGGGCTGTGTTTGACCTTTGTGGAAGAAAGGTGAGCTCTGCCTGTTAGCTTGATTTACTGTACATGGTGATTTGCATAGTTTTTCCATGATACTTTGTTTCAGCCCATTGCATTTGCCCATGCTCAACGGAAAAAGTTCCTGGGCCTGTAGTAATGGCATTTGCATTAGCAGGGGGAAAAGAAATACAGTCCTTAAATTACATCCTTCTTCAATCTCCTATACCACAATATGAGACACAAAGTGCAACATTTGATCTGGACATCTGCCCTGAGTGCAGTGTGCAAGGCAACTTGGAATTGAGGGCTAGTTTTCTCTAGAAAACTCCAAATTGCCACCAGCTGATACTAAATGATCTCTAGTCAAACCTGAAAGATACTGTGACATTACTCATTTGTACTGGCAGCCTGGTTCCAAACTGGAATTGCATTGATATATTTCAAGCTGTGGCCATTTGCCACCTCTTGAACAGCCCACAGGGCTGACCAATAGATAGATGTCATACTCTCATCTCTGAGAGAGAGGAAAACAGAAGGGTTGCATGACATCAATAAGAAATCCGATTTCTGTGTTTCATATATTGCCTTGTGGCTAAGCTAAGGCATAAAGAAGGCAGCAAGGAAAATCTTTTCTGTGGGCCCCAGCATAGTCAAAGCCAAGCCTTTGGAGACCATGGCTGAACAAAGAACATCAGACTGTTGCTCTGTCTGTTATTGTGAATTCTGCTTGCCTGCCCTGAAGACCTGATTACTAGATCTTTAGGGCTAGTAGGTGAGAGATAAAAATCTCTCATATTAAAAGAAGAAAAATCAGTAAGGAGTGGAAAGTGTGTATTCCTCCCATTCCCTGAGAAAAAGCAGTAAGCATTTATCCATTCCCCTTGTTGAAGGGATGATGTAGTATTGCTCACTACTCTAATAATATCTTTGAAGAAGGTACAGGAGCTTCTGTAATCTCTGTACAAATACATATGGCCAGGATGTGATCTCTAATAGCAGAATGAAATCTCTAATATCTACCCAAATAAGCACAACCAGAATACGATCTAAAATCACTTATGTATTTGAAGCTGGAGGAGACATCGGTGTGACTTGGTTTCTTCAGGTGTTAGAATCAATAGTTAGTTGTTCCTTACTTACTCCATTCAAGATACCGGGGCAGTTGTCAATCATGCTGCTGTTTCTGTATTTTTTCAGTAGCCAAGAGGTAGTTAGGACATGCGGTGAGTGCTGGTTATTCTTGTAACACCGCTGGTCACTTGGTGATCTTGTCTCCCTAGCACAATTGTCAGTTTATGTTCCACTGACCTGGCTAGCCCTCACATTCCCACCTTTCAGTCTGTAAGACTATAAAGGTAATTTTTTAGCCAAGTTCATCTTGGAGGCTTTGTCAGATGGCCAGTAATTGTTCATGCAGGGAGGAATGATCCTTGTGTAGCCAGTTGTGGACATTGAAGTGAAAGAACATTTTCCTTAAATTGCTGCGAGTGCTCCTTTATCATAGTGGATATTCATATTTCATGCACTGAATATGTGGAGCTGAATTCTCTGCTAGAGGCACTTAGAAAACTCATTGCTGCCACAAGCAGCTCAGTGACTAAGCTGCTGTCAGTGAAGGCCATTAAACCATATGAAGCCTGGCACTTGGGCTTCCTGGCAATCAAATCAGGAGCCATATCTGTGCAGTGCTGAATCGCAGTCTTTACCTCAGTGACCTCAAAATTGTCCCAAGATAATTTTTTTAAAGTATTTAGTAAAGTGTATTTTTAAAAGATGCCATTAATGTCACCTCAAATTACAGAATTTGCTTATGCATCTTCAAGTTACTGTTCATTATTTCAGTGGTTAGCTATTGCCTGGATCCTTTTCAAGAAAGGGAAGCATTTGACTTGGAGTTTGGGGGAAAGGGAGAAGGAAGACCGTGCTGAGAACTGTTAAATTCCTGGGATTGTTGTTGGTGGTTGTTTGGATTTTGTGTTTTTTTCCCTTTGTTTTTTTTCTTTAAAGAAACAATTATATATTGCAAATCCCATATTCCTAGAGCCTTTCTATTCTAATATATTCACTCTAAATCACACTTTTAGTGAGGCTAGTACATTTGCAAGAGACATAATTTCAAATTATAATATTTAGGGCTGAATGGGTTTTATTTATTGTCTGTCTTTTTCACCATAAAAGATTTGGCAATGCAGGGTTGCTTTATGAATATGTGTTTACTTCTCCAAATCACTTTTTTGGGGGGGAGAGAACCATACAATTTATCTTAATTTTGTCATCTTTAAGTTGAAACATTTAGGGTTTTTTTTCCAGGCTTAAGAACCTTTCAATTTTCATTTGAGCTTTCATTCTTTGTTGAAAAACTTAAAAATATATAATTCTGTCTGAACATTTTAGGTAATTTGTTTCTTTTTAAAATGTAACATTTTAGACACTGTTTTTTCACTTTTTTGTTTGTTTTGTTTTTCTTTCTTATTAAAACTCAGTAGTTCTTGAAACATTTGGGAACAGGCATTTTTGATTGTTAACATGATGAACAAAAAAAGTTCCCATTACATACCTAAATATGCTGAGATCTCAAATATGTGCTATCATTACTTTAAGACATTACTTTAAGTCACTTCAGGGTCAAATGTAAAATGGTTATAGGTGCTCCATAACTGCTTTGTGTTCTATTTCAGCCTCTGTTCTACCAAGACCATTTAGGGCCTAAAGAAAAGCAGCAACTGTGTGAATAGTAGCAGCTGGAGCTCAGTAGAAAAACGACAGAATAGTATGAAAAGGAAAATACAAAATAAAGTGGCACCAGTAACTTTATTAACAATAAGCCAAGACATCAGTGGTTCCTGCAAAGCTTTAATTCCTGTGAGAAGCAAATACTTCTTTGCAGACTATTAGGGAGATTTCTGAGCAGCTTTTAGCTGGCTGTGTCTCCAACACCACCACCTCAGAAAGGGATCTGACCGCAGTGACCTATCACATTTTGGCAGAATATAACACACTATCTTAGCTCAGACAAAGCCACTTTAACAGAACTGTTGAAGTGGCACGTTACACATTGCAGTGTCTCACGGGGAGAAGCATCATGGTTCAAAGACAGGACATGTCCTACTTGGCTTCTTCAAGCAGAGCCAGTCTCCAGCAGGCACTTGGTGTGTTGAGGCCCTTCTGTCTTGGAGTTGACCATACTTTCCTTGATTGCCTCTTGACCTTTGATAGTTGCACATGACAGGCAGGGCAAGACAAATTTTCAGTTTGTGGAGTCAGTACTGCAATGCCTGTCCTGTGCCATGGCAAAAAGGGGTTCATATTGCTCTAAATCATATGATTATAGCTCTTGTGATCTGTCTCAAGTGGCTCATGTGACTACATAGGAGGAATAACCTTCATAGGCACCTTCCAGGTGGTCAGGATGTCACAGTTCCAGTGCTTACCCAGGCTGTGTGCACCTGCCCCTTAGGCTATGTCCACAGGTTAGGCTTTCTGAGCTAGCTTTTGTTAGATATACGTGCAATCTACGCACATATCTCCTTACCCCAGGCCGCTGTGCTAGAAAGTAGTCTATATTATACTCTCAGTTATATGGACACAAATTAAACTTAAATGTGACTGTCTTTGAGTAATCAAGAGGGGAAAAGTTACCGTTGTTTAAGGTAGATATTGTATTTTTTTATAACAAGTATATTACTGATATTTGAATTACATTTTCAGAACTCAAGTTCTTATTTATTAGTTTCACTGTAGTGATGTGCTCTTTGTGCAGTCCAGCTACAAGCAGTGCTTCTTTTGGAAAAAGTGAAAGATTAGACACTTAAATCATAGAATCATAGAATTTTAGGGGTTGGAATGGACCTTACAGATCATGTGGCCCTACCCCCCCCTGCCATGGGCAGGGACACATCCATACTAGACCAGGTTGCTTAAGGCCTCATTCAGCCTGGCTTTGGACACCACCAGGGTTGTTGTTTTTTTTTTTTTTTTTTAAAGTAGTTAGTATTGGGAATGTTTAGAGGATTGCTGTGAAACATGGCCTATATTGGTTTTTGAGGAACAGCGATTTAAAAACATATACTTTTAGGAAACTCAGCAAAATTCAGAATGAGTAATGGCAAGGGAGTAGTCTGAAAAAAAAAGAAGAGATTCTAGAGTAAGCTTCTTTGTTATTCTTTGGTCTTTATATGTTTTTCTACTGCCGCATTGCGGGAATTTTTTTCTTCTATAATTCTCTCAAATCAGACTAACTGTGGCTTATGTAAATGGCAATAACATGTCATGTTGTCATACCATTGTGGATTACACAAGGTACATTTTGTTTCCGATAAAAAAATATTTTGAATAGTTTTTGTCGGAGCAAACCTTGCTGAAGAGCTGCTTCACATCCGAGGACCTGATTCCAAAAGCAGTGAGTAACTGTTATTTTTAGTAGCTGTTTGTCTGAAACAGGATGGAAAAGAGCATCTATGCAAATGAAGGAGCACTTCTATCTTTTTCGAAACAGCTGAAAACAATGCAGACAGATAATCACCAAGTGTCTTATCAGATATTGGGATAACTTCTGGCTGGCAGTTCCGTTTGCTTCCTCAAGCCATTATCTTGGTAGTATAAAACACAGTGAGCATTATTATAGTGATAACAGCTGTCATGGTCAGGGTTTTTCATGTGTTCCATCTATTTGCTAAGCATATAAAGGATGTAGTTAGACTGGACTTATAGCTAACTAGGAGAAATAACATTCAAGAGTTTGGCCATGGTGCACATAACACTTGTCTCCGCTGCTTTTTCTCAGCCTACTGCTCAATTTCAGGCATGAGGTACAGCATTTAATCAAGATGACATTTAAGATGGTACATAGAAGTTTTAACAAAATATTATCGAAAAACACTACCGAAAATGCTTTAGTTGATTTATTTGAAGCAGTAATGCCCTAAATGCCAGTTCACAGAGAACTTTTTTAGGCAAATGCCCTCTGTCAGACTATCATTGAATGACTTTGTATTTGCACAGCAACTCTAATCCATCATGCTTGACTGAGCCATCCAAGGAGAGGCATACAGAATAAAAAGCATACAAACATTCTGAACCTCTGTAAATGGGTATGTTTAAGTATCTGTGCACCTGAATACAGAAAAGCACCTTCACTAAGGGGAGACTCTCATGGTGATACATATAATATAAAGGTTTTATTACGTAGCTGTTAAAAGTTACATGCAGAACTCACTTGTGGCATGAAATTTTAGATGAGGATATATTCTAAGACACACTGCTTGCACTCCAACACATGGAAAATCAGGACAGAACCTTCTTGACTTTTTTAGATTGACATAACTCTAAATCAATTTTTAGATTGACAGATTAAACCATAAAAGTCTTAATATAGTACCTGTGCAGAATTGCTGATTTTTTTTACATGAAAGCTGAACTTATGATATAATCTTGATTCTAGGAGCTGTATCACCAGTGCCTGTCCCTCCCCTACTAAAACACCCTATTTACTCTGAACGAGGCCTTCATGACATAGGAAACAACCATACATTCAAGGCAATATGTCTGTGAATGTTAGTGTCCACAGGAACTGCCGCTCAGTTTCTGTAATAGGTGCAACAAAACCAATTCTGCCTGTAGTTGCACAGGCACTCAGAAAATCACTTTTGGTCAGCTGTAGGGCAGTTAGAAGGAAGGTTATTGCCTTTCAAGTCCAGAGACAATTTGTGGTAAAATAGCATTCCAGAAAACAGAAAAACTGCACTTACTATGTCAGAGCTTTAACACAAGTGAGGGAACTGGTCTTGCTGGCAAGTAGTGTGAGCTATGGAATTATATTTGCCTTATCATTATCCTGCGTGAAAGCTATCCTCATCTCCCAGTACCTTCTCTACTCTTTTGCTAGGTTTTCAGAAGTTACATAGTCCTCTGTCCCTTGTGTCTCCTTCAACTGCTCAACAAGCTTTTTGCCTGCTGCCTTTACCTAGAGCTTAGTGGCTATTTAGTTGCTTTGCCTCAAACTCTCCTATTCTTGATCCCAAAGCTGATGATTAGTTTAATGCCTGACAGGCTTCAATGCCTCTGATAGGATTACTGTACCTCACCTCTGTCATATTTTTCATCTTGGCCAACTTTCAGTGTTTCTGAAGAAGGTTAACCCACTTTACCCCCCTCTGGTTGCCAGACTATATCTTGGGGGGACTGGGGTGGGGTGTGGAGAGAAAAACTTCCTGTGTCAGTGTCCTTAAAGTATGCATTTAGTATGTGCAAGAATAAATGTGTTACAAACAAAAGTAAACAGCTGTAAAGGAGAATCATGTCATGTGGTATCATAAGCTGCTTCATTTCATGTCTCTCTGGGAAGGAGTGAAACAGCCTATAAATTAGCTCTAGCTCTTTCTTGTTTTAAATCCTTGACTCTATAGCTGATTCTCTTCAGAATGCAGAAAAACAGAAAAAAAATGCTGTAAAGGTCTGCAGTAGCAGAAGCTGCTGAGGAGGCTACAGCTAGCTGGGCAAGATAGTCTTTGGATTGAGAAGCTGGAGCAGCTTCCTAGTGGAACTCCCAGAAGAATGCACCAGGACTTGTTGGTTCTACTGGCAGATACATTAAACAATATATATGAAAACAAAACAATGCAAACAACCCCCCCACCCACTGCAACAGAAAAACAGAAAGGGGAAGGGGAAAAAGGAGTTTTTCCTAGCTGACTTCCTTTTTTTATTTTTGTGTTTTCATGATCTTTTACAGACAGATGCAGGTGAGCTCTAACCAAGCTGTGCTGGCTGTGTGGTCAGGCCGATGTGGCACTGATTCCTGCTTAGAATGCAACAAGGGTTATCAAATCAAAGCTGGGCACTGGGTCTGTTCCACCACTGACATCTTTGGTTGGCTCAAAGTGGGCAGCGAACATTACTGAATACAGCTAAATGCTGCCAGTGCAGCTTAAGTAGTGCTGACCTCCATCACCAGGGGTGGTAGATATGGCTTCTACAGCAAAGGTATGTTTGTTCTCCTGTCTTTTCACTACAGAAGCATAGAATGGTTGAGATGTTAAGGGACCTCTGAAGATAGTCTAGTCCAACCCTATTGTTGAAGCATGGTCAGCAACCATGGGTTGACCAGGACAGTGCTCAAT
Organism: Acanthisitta chloris; assembly: GCF_000695815.1. Classification (NCBI taxonomy): domain Eukaryota; kingdom Metazoa; phylum Chordata; class Aves; order Passeriformes; family Acanthisittidae; genus Acanthisitta; species Acanthisitta chloris. Next base: position 4,842 of record NW_008679607.1, on the reverse strand, counting down.
TAACTTTGGACTGTGTCTGCAGATAGGGACCTCTCAATCGTATGAGCAATTTGTTTAAGTGTTTGATCACCCAAATAGTACAAAAGGGGTTTTCTGTTCAGTTGGAACTTCATGAGTTTCAGCTTGTGCCCATTGCCTCTTGTTCTCTCAGTCGGTGTCACTGACAAGAGTCTTGCTCATTCTTCTTCATTTCCTCCCATCAGTGCATCAATGCACATTATTTCTGTGAACATGCTGCTGTAAAACAAACCTCGGGGCTCATTTATGTCCTCTTGTCTCTGCTTGAAACACAGATTCTACATCTTTGCACAGAAAGAGTTTTGAATCATCTGGGAGGATATTCACAGTTGGAGGCTTGTTTAGCTGGCATTAATAGATGTAAAGATTTCATATGGGATGAAAACTGATTTCCATCTAATTGTATCTTTTCTGTCTGCCCTTGATATATCTATGGAGTTCTTTTTGAGCAGAGGATAAACTAGCAATCTGTGGAAGATCAGCCTTGCTGAATTGGACTACTGACTTCTGCCCTTCTCTGTGGGAGGCAGCTTAAAGTCCTTGAGTGGTTTCTTACAGCAACAACTTATCCTGAAAGGATTCAGAAAAATTGGAATTTCAGTGTGTGTTTTAATAAATTAATGGAATTTACTGAAATAGCAGATTTTGGATCCTGGCAGACTTGATTCACACGTATGTGTTCTCAATGCAGTTGAGTGTCAGCAATTCAGGAAACAGGCAAGTACATTTAGAGGTGTGATATTTCTCACTTATGAAATATATTGGACATTGATGGGCCAAAGATGGCTTTGAAAACACATATAAAATTTGTACTTGGAAATATGATCTGAAACAGCAACAATTATTGTACCTGTTCGGAAACTATCCCCAGAACATATAAATGAGTGCAAAAAATAACAGGAAGGGAATGTTTGTTCTTTAGAAATTAGGGAAATTCCTTAGGTAAAAAAGGAAGCCTAATGTGTTGACACTTTTGTGAGACAGCTTAACAGTGTGTTAAGTATTTTCCTTTCAGTTCCTTTCCTTGGGCCATAACATGCCATCAGATATTTCCTGGGTAGGACTGAAAGTAATGTCCACTTTGCCTAAATAGACCACAGCTTACTGAATGAAAGGACCAAAATCTGATAGTATCTGTCCACCGAGAAACTGCTTTCACCAGGTTTGTAGCTGTTGGGGGGTCATTGATAGGCCAATAGAAGTTGAGGCTGGCACCAACCCATGAACTGAAACATACAGAGATGCCTTGTGCAAGATTATCCATTCCTTTTCAGATTCCTGCCTGAAGATCAACAGTGACCAGGAGACATTGGAAAGTATCCTGCAAAAAGGTAGGGGTGAAAAGGTCTCACAGGCATTAGCTTTTTCCATAAGTGGATATTCAACTCCCTGTAGATATTCAAATCTATGTGGAATGGCTTTGCTAAAGGAATGGTGTTGTAGGTTACTTCCAATCTAAACAGTCTATTTTATTTTCTTACTGTTTAACTATTCTCATTACAATCAAATTAGGCTTTCATGACTGTGGGTAGTGAAACCCTGACTTCAGTTGGCTCCTACCAACAAGCAGCTAGAATGGAGGAATCCTAGAATGGTTTGAGTTGCACTGATGGGTCCTAGTTCCACCTCCTCTTCCATGGACAGGGACACCTTCCACTAGACCAGGATACTCAAAGCCCTATTCAACCTTGACCTTCAACACTTCAAGGGGTGAGGCATCCACAGTTTTTCTGGGCAACCTATTTCAGTGCCTCACCACCCTCACAACAAAAAATTTCTTCCTAATGTCTAATCTAAACCTACTTTCTCCATTTAAATCCATTCCCCTTTGTCCTATCACTCCATGCCCTTGTAAAAAGTCCCTCTCCAGCTCTCTTGTAGGAGCCCTTTAGGTACTGCTGTAAGGTCTTCCTGGAGCCTCTCTTCTCCAGGCTTAAGAACCCCAACTCTCAACCTGTCTTCATAGGAGAGCTGTTCCAGCCCTCTGATCATTTTCGTGACCCTGCTCTGAATTAACTCAAACAGGTTGATGTTCCTTTTACGTTGTGGGCCCCAGAGCTGGATGCAGCAGTCCAGGTGGGGTTTCAGGAGGGCAGAGTAGAGGGGGAGAATAGTCTCCCTCTGTCTGCTGGTCAGACTTTTAGTGTAAGCATATGGTTGGTTTTCTGGGCCATAGAGAAGGGGATGGTGAGCCTTAACCCAACTATCAGACCAAGCCTGTCTCTGATGCTCTCTTATACACAGCTGCATTGCACCTTGGTACAGCATTTCATTAGCTAGTGTCTGAGTGCAACTAGCATTGTGGGAAGTGTTTAGAAGGATTAATACTTTTCCCAGTGCTGCTTTACCCATGTTAACAAAGAATATTTTGAGGACTATATACTCTTGCTTTTAGGTCAGTTTATGTTGACTTTTATTCTTTTAAATCAGCAGTATATGTAGGATCTGGTATTTTTTGTGTCATTTTTTCATCTGATACATGAATGTCTCTCCTTTCACATTCATAGGTCTTCTGTGTCCTCTTTAATGAGTTTATTAGCAAATACAGTGAAACATTTCCCTGGGAAATTAATCACCACAGAACATTTCAAATATTTGGTGTCATTTGCCCTTAGAACACTTTGAACCCTGTATTGGGTGTATGTATCAAGGCTTTGATGAGAGGGGGATGGTAGGAGTAGCCTCTGTGGGAGGAATAAGGTCACTTATATTCAAAACTATGTTTTTTATTGGATGTATTAAATGATGAAAGTAAGTTTCTGCTTTTTGTTTACACATGCCCATCACTACTTTGCTTCCCTGAGCTTGTAGGTATCATCAGCTGAACAGTGTGAGGAGTGTGGTGAAAAGTTAGATTTTGTTGCTTTAGGTTTATAAACTAGGTTCATGCCAACTTACGGCCTTGTTGTTACATTTTCACATACCCCAAGAGCATCTACACAATATGCAATTGGGCTCTAAATTAGATTTTTCTTAGATTAAGAAAAAAGGGGGAAGAGGCAGCAAATCTCTGAGGGGAGACAGTTAGGAGAAGGCTATACACACCTCTGGTTTTATGGCATGAGAAGTACTCTGAAAACAAAATGCCTGGTGGACTGAGTGTGTGCTCAGAGTCTCTGGAGACATAAAGGTTTCAAGACTTTGTTTCACAGCTTCACACACCTCGTTGAAACCCACGTTTAATGCTGAGCAACTGCATGGCAGTGGAGCTGCTTGGCTGTACCATTTTAAGTGTAGCATGTGCCCCTCGCCAGGTTACTCTTTACCAGCCATGTTACTTTCCTGTCAGTCCTGCTCTGTGTGCCTTCTCTGAAGTGCTTTCCTCCAGCACACAAACTCAAGAAATCATTCACCATCTCTTTCAGCAAGCATTAGGGAGAAATTAGGGGAAACCTAAGCTTAAGCCACTTTTTGGCCTAGTAATTGTGAAGATATGTTCTCCCTGTTTAAGCCTTCAGAAGAATTGCTTTGCATGCTTAGGTGTGCATGCCACAATAAGAATAAATACATATTAACAAAAATCTGGCAAAGACAGTTACTTTGCTGCTCAGTTGCTTCCATCATCATCATCTTTCTGTGTTTTCATCCATTCAACCTATTTAATGCAGAAGACTTAATCACAATCCAGAAAGACTTAGAGACTCTCCTTTTCATTTGGATGAAGGCAAAGGCTGGTTCTGCAACTGTGAGGTTGTATACTTGAAAGAAGAAAACATGTCTGAATTTCAATACAGTGGAATATCTGTTTAACAAAGTATTGGTTCTGTTCTATTTATGTTGCTGCTTGGCGAATACCAAATGCATCAAAGCCTTGAATTAAGGAATTAAGATGTTAATGAGAAAAATATAATCAGGCATCTTTAATACTAAAGAATCACCAGAATTTCTTCAAAGTTGTGTGGTAACAGAAAGAGATGGATTTTGAGTAAGAATGAGCCAAGAAAATAAAGTTCTTCCTCTGTGCTCTAATTGTGCCATTACCTGGATTAGAGTGCAGGGATACCAGTGAGGGTGAGCTGTGCACTGCTTACTCTGTTACACAGTCCAGCGGGATAAAGAGAGAAATTGGAATTGTGATGCTCAAGGCTGTCCTTCAGACACTCTATCTTCTGGCCTGCCCTGATTGTGGGACTGAATTCTCCACACCACTCCTGCTTCAGACTTATGCTAAGGCAGTGCAGACAGCTGAATTTTATTCCTTTGACTTCTTTAGTCATAGGTGAGATAAATTGGCTAGGAGTTCACAGATAATGGTGGTTGTGGGTTTTTTGGCTCTCTTTTCCTTCATTTTAGAGACTGTATTAGCTTTTTTCTCCCTCTTCTCTGCCAGTCTTCTATGAACTCTGCTCTGAATACACCTTAATAGGACTACAGCAGGCTTCTTGATGCTAAGTAGAGATGAAGACAGCATACAAAAAGATATTTAAAAAGCTGTTTGTAGCTCAATTGTCCCAGGATATAGGGCTATATATGTACCAAAACTTGAAAGTCATCTTTTTTTCCTTTATTCAGACTTATGTGGTAATAAAAGAAATAAATTCCTTCAGCTTTAGTGTATCATAAATGCAAATATGTATTATAGGCAACAAATATCTTCTGTATATGCTGAAGTCTGGTTTTATGAAGAATCTGACTGAGCCTTTTCTGCAGTGAGTGGTGTCTGGATAAAGTTCTAACTTTTTGTTTCATCAGCTCTGTATATGAAGTTTAAAAATACTTACAAATGCTTGACACCTGAAGTTTTAACAAGAATAAGAAAGAAGCTAGTGTTGTGTCTGGAGCAATGGGTTATCTTTTAAACTTTAAAAACTTACGATATTGGTG
>NW_008679606.1:0-8231 GCF_000695815.1 Acanthisitta chloris | reverse complement strand
AGCAGGAATATTAGTGCCATTCTTCCCTTTGTCCAATAAATAAAAACCTCTCTCTGCTTTGGATGCATTCCTGAATGACGTTCTCTAAAGTAACTCTTTTACTTAATGGGCTTGAGGTAGCTCTCCAGAGAACCTGTCTCAGTGGTGATTCTCATCTGACAGTCACCTATTCTTCTCTCCCTTTTAATGCAATGAAAGCATTCAAGCAGTTGATCTTCAGGCTCAGGGAGATGTCCCTTCATCAGTTTATTCCTGGTTCTCATATGGCAGGTTTCCTTTGCAAACTGAAAAAGTAGGGGGTTTGTTTTCAGTTGGCATGAAAGGAGCAGAAAAGGGGAATGGAAGGGAAAAAGCCGAAGAGAAGGTTAAATGACAGTTTGCATTGAACTCACTTGCCTGAGAAAGATTCTTAATCAGTCTGTGCAACCAGGATAGAAGTTATTTGATTCACATTTCAGCTTTTTAAACAAATAATGTAATTGCTAATTATTTGAAACTTTTTTCAATACTTTTATAAACAGGTTACATCAAACACAAAAGTTGTTAAGCCACATGATTCCCCTAGTTCACTTTTTAATAACAGAGTAGTCTTCAAGTTTATCCTGATTTGCTAAGGTTTTTTTAGTTTGCATTAACACTGAAAATACATCTGCTTTGCAGACAATGACATGGGACTTTATTTACTCAAAGGGGAATTCTTGCATGACATCACTGAGGTGATTTAAATCCCACTATGGAAAACAAATTTTACAATAGTCTGACAAAGCATTTAAGAATTAAGGAATGAAACTGCCAAGTGGAAGAAGTATACCAGATCTGTCCCACCTCTAGTGAATCACAAAGGAACAGCCTTATCAACATCTCTGATTTTGAGAGGGGAAAGTCATCATTCAGTATTTCTAAACATTAAGTTTTGAAATACACACAGTAGAACACTTAATTTGCACTAAACTGAAAAATGCATTTTTTCCCCATCAACACATTTTTGATTCTTTCTATAATCAAATAGATCACCATAAAAATACACAGTGGGAAAGCAAAGAAGATATAAGCTTCGTATAATCAAATAGATCACCATAAAAATACTCAGTGGGAAAGCAAGAAGATATAAGCTTCGCCACAGAACCGTTTTCAAAAACAGCCTTGCAACACTATAGTTATCTGTGCTTCCATAAGCACTGTTAGCAACAAATTCATCTCAAATTCACATTTCAAGTCCTTTCACTGCAAAACCCAATCCTGCTAATGTAACATTACAAAGAATGCAATGAGGCAGGGAGAGGGGAAAGATGTCACAGCTTTGACAATAAGCCAACAAGACTCAGAGCCAAAGAACCACTACCTTCTATTTAACAAATTCATGTTCTTTCCCATTAAACAAACCCCACACAGAAAAGCAGACATTCTTTGCCTTTAGCTGAGAAAGTCTAAACTTTCATTCTTCTAGCTTATGCTCTAAGACAGCATTATGAACATGGAATTCACTGCCGGAGCTAGTCTTTAAGGTACATGTAAGAGGTAGATGTTTAAGCTTTTACAGCTTCAAAGACAGAAAAGTGAAGAATCCAAGTCCACAAAAATCTCTAAAAAATTGGCTAAGAGTAAAAAGAAATGTTGAGTTTGTGTTCTTGTGCTTCAACATATAAATATTCAAAATGTTGAACCACAAAAATTTCACATATCTCAAAATGGCCACAAACCAAGACTTGTTGATATGATGTTCTTCCTAGACCTGGATTAGACTGTTGAGTCTTTCCATTCTTCATCAAACTTGACATCAAAATGTGCAATTATTTTATTCAGGAATAATTTTCTTGAAGTACAGAAATATATATTAGATAATAACTTCAAGAACATATGCTGAGAAATCTCTGAGGTAGTCATCCAGATTCTGTTGGACCTGAAGGTGGTTCTGTTTGACCACCATTGGACTGAACACACACAAATTAAGCTCAATTCACTCTAGATACATATTTTTGATCTCTGAAGCACAGGTGGCTATCTATCCAACTTCCAAACAGTAACTTAATGGCTACTGTTCAGTTACTACTACTAAAGCCCTAAATCATCTGCAAGCTAGACAGTACTCTTGGCTATTTCAATTTTCACAGTATTTCAAAAGTATTTCCCAGCTCAACAGGTACCACCTGAGTAATGATAATAATCAGAATAAAAGCTTCTGTCATTCACATTCAATAGCTCTAAAAATAGAGAGTATGAGAATTTTAGTGTAGGGGATTCACGTTTTTTCTTGCTAATGACAGTGACTAGAAGCAAAGTGAGCATTCAGTATGTTTTTACTTTTGTACTGGGAACTGCTCTGGCCTTCCTAACATTTCATCAGCTCTTTCTCACTCTTGCGGATGATTCCCCTAAATCTAAAAAGGTAAATGCAGACATAAAGAGGTAGACAACGCCAGACTAAAGGCTTGGGAAGACTTGATTTAAAAATAAAAGGAGAGAAGATAGGGTGGGGTGGATTTGACAATCTGACACTTAGCAAAGCTAAAGTGACCTGTCTTCCAGATTAACAGAGCATGTACTGAGGTTACCTGCCAGAGGTTTGGTCTTTGGAAATAGAATTCACTCTTTAGACTTTAGGGGATGGAAAAAATGGTTCTGTTTGTAACTACTCTTTTCTTCAACTTTCTGCAAAGGAGGTAAGATTACAGAGGCAGCTGTCTCCAGTTTTATGATACAAATCAGCAACAGGTGACCCATGCAGACCTGAGCTGCAGACTGAAGATAAAGGTGAGGAAGTGCAAGCAGGTCTTTCCTGAGAGCACTAGATGTAGAAGTACTTAGTTATGATGCTCTTGTTCATATACTCTATGAAGGTGACTTTGCTCCGTTTTTAAGAGATTGTTTTCCAAGTGACTGCATTAAGAATCCCCCTTCTTTTCTACTTTCATAACAAGGGCACATAGCACAAGACTGTAGGCTACTTTAGCAGATTAGTTCTGCTTACAAGGTTCTGCCTCCACACTTAGCCTTTATCATCCATCCTTACAATCCCCACGAGAGGGAGAAATGTGCAAAAGCTTCAAAGCCTATATCCTGCTGGTCACCCGTATTCGAACAGAACAGTATTTCTTCTTTCTGGCTAGTTCATGCTAATGGAAGCGAAACATCTGGGCCTGGAAAAAGGAATTCGCCACAGATTGAATTAACAAGGCCAGGCAATCACACTGGATTTCAAACAGTAATGCTACACTGGTGTTTTTCATACTAATTATGAACACAGCTATCAATATCAATAGAAGTGTGGCAATATTTCTGACTCAGCAAAAGGATCAAATAATGCATTAAAGAAGCAGTAATACAAACATAAGGAAAAAGAATTAGTCAAATGCATTCCAAAACACATTCTTTGGCATCAGCCTGGAAGCTGTTGATATATATATTTGGAGGATTCCTGCCAGTTATTTACATGTATTATCAATTAATACATTGCAATCTTCTTCCAGACAGAGCTTCTCACTGTTACCAGATATCTACTTGTGAATATGTAACCCGACAACAAAGAAGCTTGTCCTCACAACATTCTTAGCCATCAGTGGTCTTAATTAGTAATACTACATAGTTCTGTCCAGTTCATCTACTGAAAATACTAAACTCAATTGTATGAGCTAATACACAGAAACTCTGAAACTTAAGGCAGAATAAACATGCTCCAACTTCAACAATTCTGTACCTTTTATGCCCTTACATGCAAAAAGAAAGTGACAATTCTTTTAAAGACACAAGAAGCCCATTACTATATGCCACTTATTATAAGCATTTAGCTCATTAAAAATTTTTTAGTCTAACCTCACCAAATTCAGTGTCAGAACTGCTAATCCACTGTAACTGAAATCCAGTATTTGTTAATCTTCCTTTCACACAATTCACTCATTCAAAAAACTCAAGGTAGTATCTCAGTCAGACTATCAACTGGTGTGGTAAAGTCTCAAAGTTATTACAGAAAACTGAAATACACCTAATAACTGAAACCAGCTAGCTGTTTTTCTGTTTAGAAATTACTGAACTACTTTTATGTGTGGACTCTGAAAATCACAAGCCAGTTCTGCAGGACATAAAAAGAAATCTTAATAGAGTACACAAGAGTAACTGTAATTTAGAGAGAAGGCTGGAATCAATTTGAGGAAAGGAAAATAATATACACACACTCATGAATATTGTTCATGGAAGACATCCAAGAGGCCCCTACCAGCAAGAGGCTATTTTATTTGTTCGTCACTGAAATTAATTATAGTCTCATGCAGTCTTACTGCACTCATAAGAAAAAAGTTATCTGGGAGCAGAAATTAAACTATGCCACTGACCCAGAGGTGAAACATTCAAAGCATAGAAATGGCAGCATTTATATAGCCTGAAAACATATAGTTAAGACCAATCCAATAAAGTGTTCTGAAAATGAGAGTTTTTAAAATATTCTGGAAATAAATGAGATACTGTAAGCTAGAGGCATTACTTAGAGAAGGTTAAAAGAAACACGAAGACCTAATTTTTTAACCCTGATGTGGGAAAAGATAATTTTAGTTTGAAAACCTGAAAAATGGAAGGTCTGTTTAGAAAGGGATCGTATCAGTCTTGATGACAGAATATGGAAGGTTACAACAGACGGAGAAAGTTAGAGTTCTATTTTTAATGCAATTTTTCTGAATATCTGTGCATGCAAGAGAGGAAAGCTGGATTAATGGAAGCACAAAAATGTCAGTTTATTGAGATGTCCATTTTTACAGAGTGTTTATATACTAAGAATCCTTGGAATGAAAAGTAAGTACATAAAGATAACTCAAAACATAATTCAAAAGCTTTTGAATCATGACATTTAATAAAGAAGAGTATATAAAGACTGTATATTATATTTTAGAACATAAGTGCTTAGCACTCCTAAAAAAAAAACAAGCAGTAATGTGTCCTAAGATAATACAGATAGCAGCAATATAAATAAAGGTCAACTGAATGCATAAAGAGCTAAACCTTGAAGCAATATCAAAGTCTGATGCTGTACTCATTAGAAATCAAGTATGTTCAAGTCTGTCTTCCTATACAATCTCTTGCCAATTTGGTTTCTGCAGTACCACCCCTGCACAAGCAAACATTTTTCCATGCATTACAGTCACAGCAGAAATATAACAGAAACTAAACAGGAGACCATGTATTCCCTTATTCAAAAGGGAATTATTATCACATTCTTCAATTAAGACAGACAATAAATGAAATTGCCTGGAGAAACAAAGGCTTTGGGGTGACCTAAATAAATGCAGCCTTCCATTACCTGAAGGGAGACTACAAGAAAGATGGAGAGGGATTTTTCAGAAGGTCCTGTAGTGACAGGAAAATGGGGAATGCCTTTAACCTGAGACTTATTCAAAAGGGAATTATTATCACATTCTTCAATTAAGACAGACAATAAATGAAATTGCCTGGAGAAACAAAGGCTTTGGGGTGACCTAAATAAATGCAGCCTTCCATTACCTGAAGGGAGACTACAAGAAAGATGGAGAGGGATTTTTCAGAAGGTCCTGTAGTGACAGGAAAATGGGGAATGCCTTTAACCTGAGATTTAGATTAGATTAGATATTGAGATTAGGTTGGAAGGTACATTAAAGATTCTTTACAGTGAGGATTTGGAAAAGAAATTCTTCCCTGTGAGGGTGGTGAGACACTGGCATAGGTTTCCCAGAGAAGCTGTGGCTGATCCATCCTTGGGAGTGTTCAAAGCCTGGTCTAAGTGGAAGGTGTTCCTGTCCGTGGCAGGGGGTGGAACTGGATGATCTATAAGGTCCTTCTAATCCAAACCATTCTGTGATTCTATGATTCCATTAAATTGTTAATAGACATTCTGAACACTGTATCTTACAGGTCTGTGATTATCAGTACAGCAATCCTATATGAGCATCATCTTGGGCTACAGCCTCAGTGTTACACTGAAGGCTGTGCATACACACTAACATAGAGTATAGAGTTTTCCTGTAGACAGAAACCACAAATTATAAGAACATTTAATATAATATTAAAATGTATGAAAAAGAGTGAATGAAACTAAGTTCTATTATTATTACTATATATATAAGGGCAAACTGAATTCCTTTTCCCCTCAGACACAGCACACTTCAAAACTTCTGCTAACACATTTCACACCCTAGAACCTTTACTACACTTGGTTTCCACTGTCACTTTAGTCATCTGAAGATGAGAGTTGAATTTCTAGGATCAAAAACCAAGTGAAAAATAAGCCTATATATACATCATGTCAGCTCTAAAAGTTAAACCAAACTGATCAAGATCTGTTAAAAAAAACCAGGAGCAATACTGTATCTGCATTAAGTTAGTTAGAAATATAACCGTGCAAATAATCCTAGGGCAGGACTTCATGAATTATGGAAAACATGCCACAGTAAGACAACACAGAGCCAAGAGTTTTATGTGCAACTTTTCATATACTCAATCTTCCCCTTATTTCACAGGTCACAGCATTTACACTGCTCATGATCTATACCTTATTCCTCGTGAAATTCTGAATTCAAACTCCTGATTGGATTTAGCATTAGCAGAGACCAGTTGTATGTTCTTCACTGACACACTGCAGTAATCAGCGTTTTACCACAGCTTTAATCCCAAGAGAAAAATCAACAAGCTGTGCCAAACTACGGGTGAGGAGAGTCACGAGATGGACTGTGGTACTGCCAGGAGAAACAATATACACATCTCACTAAAACAGTTAGGGTGTTTAGCTATCTACAGAAAATGATGCCAAAAAATATAAAACTGATAGCCCTCAGTTTCACCTCCTATGTTCTCTTCCACTTCCAAAAGCTCTATTGAATAAGAATTTTTGTACTAATACAACTACAATTCACTTGGCATTCAGGAGCCTAAGGGGATACTGAGCATCCAAATCTACTGTTCTCTTAGTACCTGCCAAATACTCTATTTGCAAGATATGTAGCTTCTACTCTTTCCTAAAGCAGAGAAATTTTTAAGTCATTTAGAAACATCTTTCTTTGATCCAGCTAAGAACATATCCCAAAATAAACACAGAAAAAGCTTATTGACTGCAAATGGCCTTCGAGTAAATGCTCACAGATCATAAAGATATCTTCTCCATCCAAAATCAACATCTCCCGCAGGAAATATCTTAAGTAGAGAAACCGCAACTACTTTTAGGACACTGCTTATAAAGCTGATATAGCTGGAGATGCTTGCGATAGCAGCCAGTATCACTGATGATTAAGGCAATTCATTAAGGCACTCTGCCTTGCAGATATGCCTTGTCTGACACATCTGAGTGTTATGGTTATTTGTGAAAAGCAGTGACAATAAAAGAAAAGCTTATGAAAATACAAGTATACCTCACTGAATTTCTGTAACAATGCCTGTGGCAAAATATCGTGAAGCTTTAACTGAACAGGAGGACCAGTCCAATTGCTTTGAACGAAGAGCTGCAAACTGCCCACACCAAGTAGGAACACCAGCCTCTGCCTGCAACAGAGATAACAATAGCAATTAGCAACATAATACATGAAATCTTGCAGTAATTCAAAACCCTCAGCCTTAAAAAAACCCACACTCTCCTGTGAGAAAAATGCAATGAACGTAATATGTTTGTTGATAATTATTGTAATTAATGACAAACATTCTGGAGGCAGCATTAGTTAATGTGTTTCAAAATTTAAGGCTGTATCTAACTACCAGAGATCAGAAGATTAGCATAGGATGCAGATAATCTAATATTTCCCTATTGCATGGTTGTTAATATTTTCTTATGATACATCTAATCCTCAGCATTTTCAGGGAAAAGATACTACATTGTTAGTGTGTTCCAAAACAGTGCGTTAACTTTTGTTTAGACACAGCTGTTTTTCACTCTTTCTGATGATAAAACAATTAAATGAACAACAAAAAAAAGTAAAAAACTATAACCTCTAAGTCGGTTCAGATACTTTGGCAACAAATATCTCATTCAATCATGCTTTTGAATTTATGTAGTAATATCTTATTTAAAAATGGAATTATGAGACTGTTTCATTTCTGAAACTAGGTAGAGCAAAATGTTCTTTATTTAGAAAAGCAAGCTCATCTAACATCATTACAATATCATTTCTTTAAGCACATACAGTAGCAAAAAAATCTGTGGTCTGCACAAGGCAGGACACAATCCCTCAGAATTTCAGGGTTGATTTAACAGATGGAGACTTTAGGGGAGGTTTATATAAACCTTA